>NC_056732.1:1279966581-1279986581 GCF_019279795.1 Protopterus annectens | reverse complement strand
GTGGCAATCCACTGAGCACAGAAGAAGTTATCAGGGACCTGGGGACCCAGGTTGATAGTAGTCTGTCATTCGACACCCATGTAGCTAAAGTAGTTAGGAAGACCTTCTACATTGCCCACCTTATCATGAAGGGATTCTCATCTAGATCAAGGGAGGTCATAGTCTACTCATCACTCATCAGACCAATGATTGAGTACAATGCCCCATTCGAATGTATCTGACCCGACACTTGCAGCAGCTGGAGAGGCCACAAAAGTTCCTCACCAAAAGGATAAAGGGTCTCAAAAATCTGTCCTATGCTGCCTGACTGAAAGAACTCCAGCTCTATTCAGTCGCTTACCGCTTGCTCAGAGGTGACCTTTGCCTAACATACAAGGCCATGTCAAACCCAGATTTGATGAATATGCTTCACCTCAAAAAATCTAGATCCATCAGAGCCACAAGGGCGGGAGACTTAAACCTCGACACGGCTATTAATAGGACGTGCTGGAGGGATAGATTCATCACCCAAAGACTCCCTATGCTGTGGAACAAAATCCCGGTACATGTGAGGCAGAGCACCTCGCTGGCCTTGTTCAAGAGAAATCTTGACCAATGGATGGGAGATTGCAGATATACCCCAGGGATTACCTCAGTGTCACTGCTCGACAGAGGCACAGCAAAATAATGGGTATAGTTCCCCATACTAAAGGGGTGGCGTAAGCCACAAAACGATGGGCTAGGCTTGTAAATGCCCTCGGGCAGATAGCCTAGTATGAACCTATGAACCTATGAACCATTTCAAACACCGAAAAAAAATGTAAAGAAATCAGTAGTACACTGTGATTGCTTCAAGACCTAACCTTGGCGCATGCAATTAAAAAACAATTTTTTATACATGGAAGCAAACTCCCATAAACCCTCCACATCCCCTTCTTCTTAAATATAACAATTCTGAAAATCACTCATTACTGGGGAAATAGTTTCTTCTCCAACCCCAGCATTATAGCAATCTCACAGAAAAGTCAAAAACTTTCCTCTTGGCCAAATAAAGCTATCATGAAAGATATTAACTTACTCATGAGTTGACCAATGTCACTGCTCCCATATGTATCTGTGTTTAGTGTTAACATGTTTTGTGCCTGGTATATTGTCTGGACTCATGACGCTATTATTCTTTGTTTTGGTAATAGCTTTCTGGATCAGGTTCATAATGATAATAAAAGGAAAGGTATTAAAGGATTCAGGAGAAGTGTCCTTGGGGTGTTAGTGAAAGGTAAATCTGAACTACATTTATCAGCTAGATATTTGCTATGTTTTGGATTTTGTTACAGTATTGGACATTACAAAAACCTTGAGATTATCCTTTGAAGAGTTGGCCACCATCATTTCATAAATTAAAAATGGCAACCATACACCACATATGAATCCAAAACTACAACAAAAATATACAAATATGCAAAAAACCCTAGGCAAAATGTAACTTAAATTAAGCTCTTTGTCTTTCATTAATCAATACTTCATTTCTTATTCAGTCTTTCTCTTCCTAATAACATGTCAAAGGTCATGCTTATACTCCTTCATACTGAAGCTGGAAATGTTTACTATGAAGCATATCGTTTTCTCACCAGTTATAAAATTTGTTTATCTAAAAGTTCTGTCACAGGGGTTTACCTATGAATTTCCCATCATGCTTATACCTAACAAGTACTGACTTATATATACATTGGCTTGAGATGCCTGAAAATCACGACACAATTTGGTAGATTTACAGATCAGGTTAGCAGGGTCAAAGCACATTTTAAAAAATTAATGTACTAGGCCAGGGATACAAGATTGCCTTTGAAGTTGTCCATGACTGTAGATGAATTTGTGAGGAACTGATGAAAAAGGTGGCAGTTATGTGGCCAGATTTGATGGGGAAGATTCATAAGGATAAGGTTAAGTAAATGTCTTCCTCTTCTGGGAGCCTCAGGAATTTGATCTAGGGAGTTAGTATTAATGAGATCTAGGGAAAGCTGTGTGTATGTGATGACAATTGTATAAGACTCCTAATGAGTGGATTGATAATTAACATTGCCTTGAAATAAGGTTTTGTGATTACAGTAAGTGAATCCAATTTTTCAAGTTACCTACTGTGGTCCTCAGGTGGCATTGAAGGAGATTTATATTTGGTAATGGTTTGGAAAATTACTTTCTCACATCTGTCCAGCATATCAAGGAGCTTAAATTCAGAGCATTGATGCATCTATTATGAATTAATATTTGAGCAAGCAAAAAGCAGATTTTCCTACTGCCCCAGGTAGTCTAAAACATGCTGCACTAGGTGATGTAACCTCTGATAGAGGGAATGTTATCAGGACACTGAAACCATGTTTCTATAATGACACACATGAATAAACATGCTTGAACATCAGGAAAACCTTCAAATCAGGCAATTTGTTGTTCAGACTTCAGGCCAGATCCAAACTTGCTAATCTGAAATGTCTAAAAAATAAACTTTGCCTAAAAATGGTACTTTGGGGACAGAAACATCTTAGCCAATAAGCCATGAGAAGACAGGTATACTTCATCCCTGCCATGCAGGCCAGTCTGTCATTTATCAATCCTATGCTGACACATACTGTATTCCCCTGGAATGACACCAATTAATAAACCAGTTGTTGAAATCACTTATTTTATTTGTATTGGTGTCATTATTCTTGGAAAAGGCAAGATACTTCTCTCTCTGCAACTTCTCAGGGTAGAGTATCGAAGGACATTTACCCTGTATGCGGACAACAGTAAGAGTATATTCAGTCTTGAGGTGAAGGGACTTCATCCTAAATCCTGAGAGACAGCTGACCATGACCCTTTCCCTGTACAGTCTGGTGAATGGAGAATGGCTGTGCCTAACTATAGTGTCATCTATTACTGATACACTTCCACATGTGATTACAACCTTGGGGGTCTTTATGGGAGTAGGCATGAAGCCAGGGTGAATCCCTTTCATTGTACAGTGTAAAGTATAAGTGAATATGTGTTAGAGTGAGTAATGTTGGGTGGCTGACATTTGCTAACATAAGAATTTGTTGGCTTAGATATTAACATCAGCAAAACTGTACCTATTGTTCATAGATTCATAGGTTCATAGGTTCATACTAGGCTATCTGCCCTAGGGCATTTATAAGCCTAGCCAGAATATGTTTGGCTTTCGCCACCCATTTTAAATTAATTTTACTATGCCCTTTTTCGAGGTTAGTATACTGTGCCTCTGTCTAACAGTGACACAGAAGTGATACCCGGGTTAAACCTACGATCTCCCATCCACTCATCAAGATTCCTCTTGAAGAGAGTCAATGAGGGACTCTGCCTAACTTGGACTGGGATTTTATTCCAAAGTGAAGGGAGCCTCTGGGTTATGAATCTGTCCCTCCAGCATGTCCTATTTATTTCAGTGCTGAGGTTCAAGTCTCTCAAGCACGTAGCTCGATGGGATTTGGATTTTCTGAGGTGCAGCATGTCCATTAATTCCGGGTTGGACATGGCTTTATACATCATGCACAGATCGCCCCTGAACAGGCGGTATGCCACTGAGTAGAGCTGGTGTTTCTTTAACCGGGCAGCATATGGCATCTGTTTGAGCCCTTTGATCCTTTTGGTGAGGTACTTTTGGGGTCTTTCCAGTTGCTGCAGGTGTCTGGTAAGGTACATCCCAAAAGGGGCATTGTACTCAATTATGGGCCTGATGAGGGATGAGTAAAGAGACACAATGACCTCCCCTGATCTAGATGTGAATCCCTTCATGATTAGGTGGGCTATATAAAATGTTTTTCTAACCACTTTGGCCACGTGGTTGTCAAATGAATGACTGCTATCAACTTGGGTCCCCAGGTCCCTAATTACTTCTTCTGTACTTAATGGATTACCACCTATGTGATAATTTGTGGGCACTTTGTTTTTGCCAAAGGGGATGACTATACACTTTTTGGCATTTAGCTTGAGGCCATGGCTCTGGCACCAGTTGTCTGTTTCTATGAGGCCCTTTTGGAGGATGCTTGTGTCGGCTGGAGAGTCGATTATGGCGCCCAGTTTGCAGTCATCTGCGAACTTGGTCAGCCACGGTCCTTCCGTGTTGGCCTTTACCTCCGAGAAATATATACTGAACAAGAGAGGTCCCAGGACTGAGCCTTGTGGGATGCCACTTGTAACTGGTTTGGAGTTTGACATGGCTCCAGCAATTCTAACCATGTGGGTTCTGTCCTTGAGCCAGTTTGCAACCCATCTAGTGACATAGGGGTTTATATTTAAGCTGGTGAGCTTATCTATGATGCCCAAGTGGGGTATTGTATCGAAGGCTTTTGCGAGGTCCAGGTAGGCTGTGTGGACCACCTTCCCCCTCATCAATGGCCTTGGTGACTGTTTCAAAGAAATCAACCAGGTTTAAGAGGCAGGATCTGCCCTTAACAAAGCCGAACTGGGTAGGATCCAGTGTCTGTAGGTCCCCAATATCTTTATTTATAAGGTCCATGATGATCCTTTCCATAGCTTTGCAGACCAAGCTAGTCAGGCTTATGGGGTGATAGTTTCCAGGATCCATTGAGGCACCACCTTTGTGGAGAGGGACCACTGTTGCTGTACACCACTCTTTGGGTACATATCCTGTAGTAAGGCTGAGATTGAACAGTAGTTTTATGTTTGGGTTTAGCTCTTCTTGGAGTTCATGTAGGACGCAGCCCGGGACACCATCTGGTCCCATTGATGCTGTGTTTTTTACTTTGGAGAGGGCGGCTCTTACCTGAGCATCTGAGATGTCAGGGGGGCAGCACTCTGCTGGGATAGATATTTGCCCTTTTGGTGGGGAGAAGTTTGCGCTGAACCTGTCAGCTAGCATGTTGGCAATGTCTGTGGGTTCGTGTATTTTTGTCATTTTGGACTAATTCTGAGCATATCTGGGAATTCCCACCCAGGTTCCTAACATAACTAAAGAAAGTCTTGTGATTATCCTTAGTGTCCTGTGCAATTTTTCTCTCGAAGCTGGCCTTAGACGATTTTATGAGTGTCCATAGTTTTTTGCTAATACTGATCAGAGATGCCTTCCCTTTTTGGGATTTTGCTCTATCATTTAGTAGCTTCCTCCTTCTATTGTATAGTTTGTTTATGGCTGGGGTCCACCAGACAGGATGCCTGCCTTTGGAGGATTGGGTCTTGGTTTTTATTTGGGATTGCATGATCCATGCATTCCTGAAGGTGTTCATAGAATGCATTTATAAAGGATTTTGCGGTCTGGGCCGTATTTTCCACAGGCCCGGGGGCTTTGAAGGATTCCACCTCGGTTTTGAGGAGTGTGAAATTTGCTTTAGAGAAGTTTTTCACTGTGGTTTTCTGGGCAGGAGGTGGGGTCGGGATGTGAATATCCAGTGAGATTAGTTTATGGTCTGATCTTACCAGTGAGGGATACACTTTTGGTCTGGAGCATAGAGTCCCCATGTTGGTGATGATCAGGTCCAGTATGTTTTCCTCTTGTGGGAGTGGTAACAAGTTGTTCCATAGCATTTGAGTTTATAAATTCTAGGAACCTTTGGGCTAGGGTGTTGGAGCTAGAGTAATGCTCCCAGTCTATGTTTGGGTAGTTGAAGTCGCCCAATATAATGGTGTTTGGAGAGACCTTCATATTTTCCAGTGTTCTCAGGAAGGCCGAGTGGGGTTCCTGGGTTTGGGAGGGTGGTCTGTAGCAGGCTATAAACTGGAAGGCAGTTTTACCCACTGTTAGTTGCACATGGATAGTCTCTGATGCTTCATGCTGTGCCACCAACCTGGAGGTTTGGGTATCTTTGACGAATATTGATACTCCCCCTCCTTTTGTGGTTCGGTCCAAGTTTGGGGGCCGAAAAGCATGGTATGAGGTATAACCTGGTAGTGCTGGGGTGCTCTCGGGAGCCTTGAACCAGGTTTCTGTTACTGCACAGATATCGACGTTCCCCATGCTAAGGAGTTTCGAGTGCATGCATCTTGAGGTTTAGACTTCTGGCGTTGAGTAGCATTACTCTTAGTTTCTTATCCCTTGTGATACCTATGGAGGTGGGTTTGTCTTTTGAGCCTTGCCTAAAAAAGGCACTATGGGGGTAGCAAGAGCCTTTGCCAATATCCGAAAGCCCAGGGGTGACAGGTGCAAGCCGTCCCTAACGAAGCATCGTGGCTTGTTGAGCATGTCATCCCAGGCTGACAGGCATTGGATCCCCTTTGAATGACACCAATACATGAGCCAATTGTTGAAATTGATCATCTTGTCTTCATATTGTGGCATCATTCTTGGTGAGGGTAAGATGCTACTCAAGGTCAGGGTCATACCGGCCTGGGCCACATGCTCAGAGAGTTCTTCTATGTCTCTTTTCATGTAGTCCAGGGAGGTACGTCTCAGGTCATTCACACCAGCATGGACAATGACTGAGTCATATTTGTACTTGCCTTGGAGTGACCTGAGTGCTTGTATTATGTGGCGGATCCTAGCGCCCGACAGGCAGCTCACCGTGACTTTCTCCTTGTTCAGCCTGGTGAGCGGGTGGTTAGGTGGTTGTGATGTAGTGTTAATTGGCTCAATGCCAAGAATAGTGTGCATGTCACTTGTCTGGTCAGGATAAAACAGCTGAACAGTTGCTGGTTCAGTTCAAGCAGCTTTATTACAGGACTGAGGCTTAGTAACTTAAACTTAAATAAACTTATAAACAGACTAACTACTGCACTCATATATGTTATCACTCTGGCTATTCTCTCAAAATGGCACTGCTGCCTGCACATGCTCACTATTTATATGCATGTGCCTACACTTGGAAATGCTTCTTAAAGTTACAGCACACGCTCTGTTCTACAGTGTGTGAGAGATTAGTCTCCAGTTTTAACAAGGATTTACACCTCTCACAAGTAGTAGCAAGAAATGATAGAATCAGTGACTGTCAATAAGCAAAAAGCAGTTACGACACTGGATTAGAGTCCCTAAAACAAAGAGGCTGGTAATAGTAGGGGATACAACAAGCTGCCAACAGTGACCAGATTTTATTGACTACCTAATAGATGAACTCTGACAAAGATTAAGTAAAAGAGGTCCTTAGCTGCACAGCAATTAAGCCAATACACTAGATTAAAAGATTTGGTTTTAGCTTGAAGGATCTCAGAGAAACTGTTTGCAGAAAACTATAGTGACACCTGATGAATCCAAGCCAAGAATATGAAGTTAACTACTGTGATGATAATACAAATCAGTCCAAAAAAGGTAAAATAATGACAACAAATAAAAAACAAAGCCCATTTAATACCACAGGACTCCAACAAACCCAGTACATAACAGCTGAGCATTATAAAGCTTTGCCTCCACAGCTAAGTGACTTATATACTAGTTAAACACCCATCTAATGGGAATAAGAGCCTATCAGCAACAAGGGAACAACAGACAACCAGTATGAAAACCTGTGGACAAAATAACAGCCAGTTCAGGCAAGTGAGGGACAATTCCTCCTCTCATCAGGAACAGCAACTATGACCAACCAGCCCAAAATAATCAACAGTCAATGCCAAGTCACATATCTGCTGTCTGGTCTAAACCCAGGTGAAACAAGGGCAATATGAAAACAAAATGCATTTAGCAACAGCAAGAATCCAGCAAGTACATTAAACCATAGCTATTCACTATAACAAGCTATCATCATTTATTTATGGATACCTTCACTCTACAATAATGTACCAGAAGTTGTATAACAAATTAGTATAATATACAAATGCAGAATATGCTTTACCATATTCCTCAAAATAGTGGCAACTGCTATATATCAAAAGTTACTTAAATAAATGTGATCAGATCCAGCGTTTGCTTTTTAACTAATTAAGACAACCACATTTTCTCAGGCAAAATATGATTTTAAAGATTATAGGCAAGTAAAGTTAAAGGCTCCAACAAGAATTAGCAACACCATTGGGTACTCTTTTCAATCATAGTCTAAGCACCAGCTTCATCCAAGCTGAATGTAAAATGGCCACCATTATTCTCTTGCACAAAGGTGGTGCTTCCACTGACTCTGGGAACTATAGACCTATTAGCTTGACCAGCCTTAACTGCAAGGCCATGAAGTGAATCATCATGGACCTTATCAACAAAGATATAGGTATTCTACAAACACTTGACCCTACTCAGTCTGGATTTGTCAAAGGAAGATCATGCTTGTTAGACTTGGTGGACTTCTTCAAGACAGTCACCAAGGCCCTGAAAGAGGGCAAATCTGTGCATACAGCCTACCTAGACTTAGCCAAGGCCTTTGACACTATCCCCTACTCAGGCATCATTGACAAACTCAGCCAGCTAGGTATCAACCCTTGTATCATTAGGTGGGTCACCAGTTGGCTCACTGATAGAACCCATACAGTCAAAATAGGAGAATCCCCCTCCAACAGCAGACCTGTAATGAGTGGTGTTCCACAGGGATCCGTCCTCTATTGTTCAGAATCTATTTCTCCAAATTACAAGCAAAAACGAAAGGTCTTTGGCTGACAACGTTTGCTAAAGACTGCAGACTGGAAGCAGTCATAGAATCTCCAAACAATGTCAACATCTTACAAGAGGGTCTTACACAAACAATTGATTGGTGCCAAAGTCACAGACTTAAACTCAATGCAAAAAATGTATTATCATCCCATTCAGTAAGGGAGATGTTCCTGTTAACTGCCACATCAATATCAACACCTTAAGTATGCACTCAGTGATGAGAGACCTGGGCATACAGGTTGACAGCAACCTTACCTTTGATGACCATGTCTCCACAGTGGTAAGAAGGACATTCTATATTGCTCATCTCATAAGTAAGGGCATTACCGCCACAAAAAAAGAAGTTATAACCTCCCTGTACTCTTCCCTCATCAGGCCAATAATTGGGTACAACGCCCCTTTTGATATGTACCTTTCCAAGCACCTGTAGCAATTAGAGAGACCACAAAGGTTCCTCACAAGGAAAATTCAAGGTCTTCAGCATATTCCATATTTGGATTGGCTGAAATCACTTTCACTTTATTCTGTTTCATACAGACTACTCAGAGGCGATCTCTGCCTTATGTATAAGCCAATCTCTGACCCTGCTTTATTGGAAATGCTACATATCTGCATGTCAAATGGCTCTAAAGACCTTAACCTGGTATGTAATATTAATAAAACCTACTGAACTGGCAGATTTCTCTCCCAGAGCTTACCACACCTTTGCAACAGACTCCCACTTCACGTCAAACAGAGCACCTCATTGGCCCTCTTGAAACGCAATCTGGGCGATTGGATGGGTAACCATAAATTCACCCCAGGGTTTCCCTCTGTATCTCTCTTGGTCAAGGGCAATACTTGCAGATTGTGGAAAAGAAAGTAACTTGGCTAGGCTTTTAAAGACCATAGGCCCATTAGTCAGTAACTTCCTATGATCCTACAAGCCTATGAGTAACAGGGAATTTAGTTCTGTTTGTATAACTTGAGCACTAAACCAGTCCATCCTTTGTTGGAGAGGGTTTCCCTGCACCCCAGTGGGAGGAGTGTGCAGTTAGAACTCATCTGATTGAAGGTTGCTGGAGTAGGGCTTAGTTTTGAGCTTTTTTATTGGTTAATTTGTTTAAAATCAATTTGCTCTTGTTTGCTATATAAGCACCGCATTTGCGTGGGTTTGTACTTGTTTTAGCAAAGCTCCACAGAGTTTGGTGACCAGCTACTGCTCTGCTGCATTTATCTGATCAATCCAAGGCATCTGCTGATCTCTGCAAAACTTAAGTAGATTTTTTCACCGTATATTGCACTTTTGAACTGCATTTTTACAATATCGCTGCTTATCTGAACTGGGTTTTTTTCTGAAATTGTTGCACTTTGTTTGCTGTAGCATAGACTAGATTCAGACCTGCTGAATCTAGTTCTGTTTGTATAATTTGAGTACTAAACCAGCCCATCTTTTGTTGGAGAGGGTTTCCCTGCACTCTAGCGGCAGAAGTGCACAGTTGGAACTCATCTTATTGAATATTGCTAGAACAGGGCTTAGTTTTGAGCTTTTTTATTGATTAATTTGTTTAAATCTCAGTTTGCACTCATTTGCTACATAAGCATTGGGTTTGCATGGGTTTGTGCTTGTTTGCACATCACACACTTCTGAGCAGTGGTGGGCACTGTTGGAGGTTATAGATGCAAACACTTCTGCATTCAAATATTCCCTTAGTATTCTGCTGGTGCTCCATCAGTGAGTTCTCATGATTGTCCTTTACTGACAGGTGATACATTCTGCAAAGCTCCTGAGGTACCAACACAGATCCTACCCATTAGCCCTTCATATTTTTTGTCCACTTCTCCTGTCCTCTACTTTATCTGGCCCTTCATCTCCTCACCCTGTTTTCTGACCACATCAAATTACCTAGCATTATGGATGGGTAATTTCCCACAGTTTCTCCAGCCAGGCTGGTCAACATGGGCATCCTGTGGCAATGTAGCAATTGCCTCATGTACACTGACAACCCACTTCTTCTAATCTACACAAATTCATTATGTGAGAGGTGCATCTATATCAGCAACATAGAATCCAGGGTCTCTTGCTCACTAGTCAGTCCATCTGATACTAAGCAGGTTGTCAGTATGCACACTTCACCTCCTGTAGTTACCAAGCAAACAACACATAAACCTACATATGTGGAGAACCTTACCAGAAGCTTAATACATATTAGAGACCTCCCAAACACAAACACAAGCACAATTCACATAATAAATCCTCTGCAGAACATAGTAAACATAATATATCACACACCAATGTTTCACCAGTAAAGCCCCTAAGGCATAACACAAAAAAAATCTTAGTCATAGGCGACTCAGTTGTGAGACACACAGATGTCCCTCTCACAAGGCTGGATAATGAAAAACTCAACAGTTAGCTGTCTGTCAGGTGCCATGATGCACCATATCTCACACGCACACAAGTCTCTCAACAACAGCCACTGTTATGACTCCATCATAGCTCATGTTGGTGTGAACAACTTGAGACATACCTCATTGGACTATATGAAAAGAAACATGGCTCAGCTCTCTAATTATGTGTTTCAGGCAGGTATGTCCCTAGCCTTAAGCAGCATTTTGCCTTCACCTAGGATGATAACTTAATACAAGCAAAAAATGATTGACTTCAACAATTTGCTTAGTTTCTGGTGTCATCCAAAGGGGATCCAGTATCTTTCAGCCTGGGATGACATGGTCGACAGACCTTGATGCTTTGCCAGAGATGGTCTTCATCCCTGGGATTTTGGTTACTGGCTATGGCTTTTGCCACCCCTATAGTACCTTTTTAGGTAATGTCACAAGAACAAAATTCCTGATGTAAAAATACCCTCTAAAAACAACCTCAAGGTTATACTAATAAACATTAGGAGTCTAAATCAGAAACTGCACTCACTGTAAGCAGTCCAAACCTTGGAAGATGCTGGCATTTGTGCAGTCACTGAGGCCTGGTTAAAGGCTGTGGAGAGCACGCCAGCAATAACAGGTTACATTTCCTTCCACACATTCAGATCACCAACTGAAGGTGTGAGAACTATAGGAAGTGGTGTTTAAATATTCATTAAAGATAAATACATCTATAGATTCCCTTGAATTACTTCAGGTTCAATTGACTGTAGGTAAGACCCTTTTTCAGGTCATTGCCAGCTATAGGACCCCCTCCATGAATCAGGACATCCACTCAGCCTACTTGGATCTACTTGAGTCAATCAAGATACAACCAAACACCCTGGTTTGGGTTGACTTTAATTACCCATCCATTGACTGGGTAAATTATATGTGTTCTAACTCACTTGCCCAAAGGTTTCTGGACATCATTAACTCCAATGCCCTGGACCAGCTGGCTGACACACCCACAAGGGGCTCAAACATCCTGGATCTGGTGCTTACCAACATGGGGGACCACTCTACCACCACCAGTGTGTAGTCAACCCTGGTGAGATCCGACCACAAATCAGTCTCACTAGAAGTAATTATAACACAAGACCCCCACCCACTTAACAACAACTAGACTAAAAATCTTCTTCAAGGTCAATTACAACCTCTTATATGACAGCATAAATAGCTTCATAGCCCCTCCCCCACTGATGGAACAGACACCTATGCTGAGTTATTCGCCATTGCTTTATGTTAGCTCCTGTACAATTGTATTGACTCTGCTGTACCTGATAGAACCAAAGAAACATCTTCAAGAAAAAAACAAGCCTGCCTGGGGGACAACTGCCATTACTAGGCTATACAATAGGAGAAAGAAATTGCTGACTAAGAGATGGAAGGAACAGTCTCAAAACTGGAAACACTGCCTCCTCAACTTAAACAAGCAAGTAAGACTCCTAGTGAAGTCCTCCAAAACTAACTACAAATCCAGATTAGCTTCCCTAACTAAGGATAACCACAAGGCATTCTTTAGTTACATCCATAATCTCAAAGGTAAGGCCCAGATTTGTGCTGAACTCATAGTTAATGGTACAGCATATACAGAATCTGTAGATATAGCAAACCTGTGGCCTGACAGGTTCAGTGAAAACTTCACTCCCATGTCTCTGCCACATATACCCCAAAGCATCCCTAACACCTGTACCCCATCTAGTATCTCTGAGAAGCAGGTCTTAAACGCCCTTTTCAAGGCCAAAAACACAGCCTCTTTGGGACCAGACAACATCCTGGGCTGTGTTCTACATGGGTTAAAACAGGAATTAGCATCACCATTGGGCACACTTTTCAATCACAGCCTAAGCACTGGCTTTGTCCCAGTGGAATGAAAAACAGCTACCATTCTCCCTTTGCACAAAGGGCGGTGTATCCATGGACCCCAGGAGCTATAGACCCATTAGCCTGACCAGCCTTATCTGCAAGGCCATGGAACAAATCATCATGAACCTTACTAACAAAGATATCGGAAATCTCCAAATGCTCAACCCCACCCAGTTTGGCTTTGTCAGGTGGAGATCATGCCTGTTCATTTTGGTGGACTTCTTCAAGACAGTCAGCAAAGCCTGGGTGAGGCAAACTCTGTGCATACAGCCTACCTAGATTTAGCCAAGGCCTTTGGCACAATCCCCCACTCAGGCATTATTGATAAACTCACCCAGCTGGGTATCAATCCATATATTGTCAGGTGGGTTGGAAACCGGCTCACTGATAGAACTCATGCGGTCAAAATAGAGGACTCCACCTCCTCCAGTAGACCCACAACCAGTGGTCTTCCACAGAGATTGGTTCTTGGACCCCTACTGTTCAGACTCTACTTCTCCAAAGTACAGGCTAAAACTAAAGAACTGTGGCTGACAAAGTTTGCTGATGACTGTAAACTGGGAGTGATCATTGAAACCCCTCATGATGTCAACATCCTTCAAGAAGGTCTTACTCAGACTTATGACTGGTGCCAAAGTCATGGCCTTAAACTTAATGTAAAACAATGCACTAGCATTCCCTTTGGCAAGGGTGATGTTCCTGCAAACTACCACATCAGTAGCAATATTCTAAGCACACAGTCAGTGGTAAGAGATCTGAGCACACAGGTCAACAGCAATCTTATCTTCAATCACCAGATCTCCACATTGGTATGAAGGGCATTTTATATTGCTCATTTCATAAGTAAGGGCACTGCTTCCAAAATAAGAGGTTATAACCCCCCATACTCTTTCCTCATCAGGCCAATAATAGACTACAAAACTCCCTTTGGTATGTTCCATTCCAAACACCTGAAGCAATTGGAGAGACCACAATGTTTCCTTACAAAGAAAATTCAGGGTCTTCAAGATCTGTCTCATGAGGATAGACTGAAATCATTGTCACTTTACTCTGTGTCATACCAACTGTTCAGGGGCGACCTGTGCCTTGCATATAGAGCAATCTCTGACCCAGCTTTCATGGAAATGCTGCACATTCGCAAGTCAAATGGCACATGGGCGACTTGCTCAAAGGACCTTAACCTGGTATGTGACATCAACAGAATTTGCTGGAGAGACAGATTTGTCTCACAGAGGTTGCCCCACCTTTGGAACAAGCTTCCTATTAATATTAAACAAAGTCCCACATTCACCCTATTTAAGCATAATTTGGATGATTGTATGGGTAACCAGAAATTCCCCCTGGGGTTTCACCTGTGTCCCTCCTGGACAGGACCAATAGGTGCTGATTTTAGTTTCTGCTTGAACCAGACACTCTTGATAACATGGATTGAATTTGGCTAGGCTTGTCAGGACCCTGGGGTCATTAGCCTAGTAACCTCCTATGATCTTATGAACACCTTTATGCAAGCGTGGCTCAACTTTCATTCTCCAGACCTCAGAGATATAACCAGTGAATAGACTGAGGTTGATGAACTGATGGAAGGATTTGCTATTTGGGATATTATGGTTCTCAGCAGACATCCAGGGATATTGTCAGGAGCCATGAAAGTAGTGGTTTTAATTTTGGAAAGTGTCAAAAGGACTTGTTCCAAATTCATTTCAGGATAGGGTGTGAGGGAAAATGAAGGGGATAGAGGGGAGGGTGAATGAAGAGAACCTGAAAGAAAATGTTTCTGCAAAAATATTAACAATGTCCTCAGGCTCAGAGAAGGAGACACCATTAGACATAAGTTCAGTACAGAATTGTTGGTTATTTGTAACCTTGCAAATTTATAAATAAGGCCTTATGGTTGCCTTTTAAATGAGTTGCAACTGTAAGTTCACAATTGACTATACATTTACTGATAGTAAGCTTGAGAGACTTACTATGTTTAGATCCGTTTAAAATGATGATGGAGTGGACATATTTTACTGATGGCCAGCAGTTTTTTTTCATTTTATTGCAGTGTTTCTTGGTGCGGTAGTTTCACTATATAGGTTTAGCTTTAAACTTGTCATTATGCTTACACTGAATTGGTACAAATGCCTCAATACATCTATTCAAGATGGAGTAAAATTCAGAGGAGCAGACAGCAGCCTCCTTTACAAGGATTGCTGGGAAGCTGTACCATTTGATTATCAATAAGGTCAGTAAACAGTAAATAACTGGTTTTAGAGTAATCCCTGAATGTCGAGGAGTTATTTTGGTTCCACCAAACAGGTTTAATTGAGAAGATCACAGCAGTGTGGTCAGATCTGACTAGAGAATAGGATAACAATCAGGGTGGTGCAATCGGGAAAATCCTTGTGAGGCCAGGGTCAAAAAGATCAACATATCTGGTGGACAGAGGGCAGTTTAATTAATTAGATTGGCATTTATAAAGTCCAAAAATCTCTGAGCACATCTGTTGTTGGTGGTAAACATTTTCCACTTTATGTGCAATTAGTCAATGTCACACATAAGAAAGGTAAATACCTTTTTTGTTTTGACTGCTAACTTTTCTAACTGCTTAAGGTATTCTGCATGCTCTGAAGAGATCAAAGATGGGGGAATCTATAATTCTCTATAAGGTGATAACTGATTTTACTGAGTATAACTGGGATTTCAACCATTTCCAGATTTGTATCTTGCAAAATCTGGTGAGAGACAACGGGGGTTACAAATAAATACAGTTATAAACCAGCCAGTCATCAATGGTAGTACATTTACTTATGGGGAGAGATATATAAGGGATATATAGGTCCTACAAAACACTTAAAATTATGCATTTATATTTTCTCACTTCTGCTTAAGTTAGATTTTAATATGATGTGCTGTCAGAAACATAGTATATTTAAAGAAGGGGAGATAGTGCCCCACACGTCCATATCGAGCCTTTAATATACAGTCCAACTTTCATTGTCCAGTGGTTTTGGTGTAAGGGTCAGTGTTGGATATGTGTTCTACTACCTATCAACAAAAGAATTAATATCACCAAATGCTATTTTTTCCTGAATTGCTATTTTACATTGGTAAGAAATTAATTACATTAAAAATATTGGTTAAGTTTCTTTAGACAAGAAATTGCCACATATTGACTAACAAACACTTGCATAAACAAATGAATGTTTAGGACTCAGACTACAAGAATGAGAATTTAGTGTTACAGCCCAATTATCTACCAATATTCAATATGACATTTTCTAGTGAAGCACACAGGGAGAAAGGGCAAATATCAGTTTATTAATAAATACTTCACGGACTTTTATTTCAACAGACAACAGCTTCCAATACATCATAAGAAAAGTCAATTTCATAAATATACAAGAAATGCTTTGCTTTCTATAGTGTAATTCTCAAACACTGACCAGATCTTCATATGTCAACAATTCTACCTCACTTTTAGATTGCCTCTTTTACTTTGGCTAATGTAAAGATCCTCAGTCTCACTCTGAAAAGTTGTTAGATTCAAGTGAGGCAAGACGGTATAAGTTCTATAAACAATAAACATGCACTAAATCATTATCTGCATTTATTATCACACAATATTTTACCTTATCCAGATGGTACTCTGAATTTGTATAGTATGCAGAGCATTTAACTCTCATGCACCTACAAGTCTCTAATAGACCTTATAACAAATTCCAAATCATCTGCATTTTAACTGGGAAAGAACATTAACAACAACAATGCTATACCACTAATGACAACATAGAAGTCTAAATATTAAAAAGTAGATCTACAGGAAAAGAAAATGTATTGGTTAACATTTTTGTGAAGGCTACTGGTATCCACAAACAATATTCAGATTTAATATAGCATCAGTTCCAAATTTCTACACAACTGTGGGGCTATTAAGCCATATTCTATGGTGCAAACCCTGTACAACTGAGGTAATGATGCTACTTAAAAGTAAACTGAGACTATGAGAAAAAAGATCTAGTGATTTATACAGCTTATTTATTGCCTTAACTTATTAGTACAAGAAAGTTAATAGCTGAGTGTAACAATTAAAAACTATGTATCTATTTATAACTGAAATCTGGAGCATTTCTACTCGGGCCTCCGCTGAAAATTGGCTTAGTTCCAAGTCGGAATTTCCCGGTTAACAAATGTTAAATAGATAAAAATAAAATAAAAATAAATGTTACATAGCATGTCACAGAAGAATGTTGTTTCTGTACAGTAATATATTTGGCATGAGAATACATGTTTTCTGTGTAAAGTATTACTACAGCTACAGAGACTTTCTTTTATAAGGCTCTTTTAAAATTTATCCTTCTAAATATTCTGGTCATTTGCACATGAACATTAGGACACAGAAACATTACCATAGTACTAGACAAGTGTCCACAGAGACTGTAAGCAGCCTACCCATGCACATCTTTAAGGCAACACACTTAATTGCGCTTTTCATCCTTAATGAGTAGTTAATAGTGCCCACTCTTAAAATCAAACAGGCCAATCCATCCAATCATCAAGTCTAGCCTTAGAGACAGGCAAAGTTGTACTTTGCTTGACTTGTAGTAGTAATTTATTCCATCAGCAATTGAGTTAGGAGCCTATGCCTCCAATGCATATTGTTTATTTAGGTCCATATTATGAATGTTTGAAGAGCCACCACCTTTCAAAACATATAAGATCAAATGGGATTCAGTCTTTCATGGCCCAAAAAGAGAGACACGAGTCACTTTAGAGAAGATGACAGTTTACTGACTATAAGGAAAGTTGTGGTAATCCATTGGGATCATTGAGGTATTTAACACATTTGGGGGGGGGGTTAAAAATCATCGGGGTCTTCCAGTTCAGCTATATGTTTAGATCTGTTTATACTAAAAAGAGCATTCTAGCTGATGCTGGTTCTGACAAGGGAAGAGTGCAGTGATAAAATAACTTCTTTGAATCTTTTTTTCTTTCCTAAAACCTTTTTTTATTTACATCTGATAATAAATCCATCTTACAGGTTACAGCCTGTACGGTCCACACATATGGTACACTTTTTATTTTTCATCAGAAGCTTACATCCTACATCAATAAAATTTTCTCAGAACTTAACACCACAGTCTCCAAATCTGGCCTCAATGATGATTACATTCTAACCATTTCAATGCAGAATAATGCATGTTCTACTTTGCCTCACATTTTACTTACATAGTAAAGATAATTATTATTATCTATTGTCTCAGTAATATTAGCATTGTATTCTCTACTTTGCTCAGTTTCCAATTTACACAGCTTATTCATAGCTTATTCTAATATATTCCACTTCTCTGCTTTAAGATGGCTGTTTTTGAACAGTGTTACTTGTCTCATCCCAGAGTGTCCATTTATTTCTAATCTTCCTACTAACTTTCCTATATGCAATTATTAATTCTCTTTTTTAATCTCCTCTACTATTTATTTTACCTCTTCCTATTCTAGATTACCCCTCTTTCAATATTCTTTCAATAAAAGTGATGATTTTTTTCTTGCTAGAATAACCTATATTTCAATAGCTTAAGTACCCTTAGGAGGTTTTCTCCAATTTAACATAATTTGTTCTTGTGTAAGAATTATATTAAACTCAGTTAGTTTTGTAAAACATTTTGTAGCTCTGACTTAATGTCTTTTAGTCACTTACCATCCCAAAAAATATATTTCTGCATTCCTATTTCCCCTTTCTTACATCCCCAGCAGAAACCCCTATATGGAGTTTAGAAATACTTGTGCAGGCACTTCCATGATAAAATGCTAAATTTTCTACATCTTGTTATATGTTTTGTGAGATCTGTACCCATTGTTCATAACATGCTCTCCTCTGCACTCTTCATAGACATATCTAAAGCTTTTGATATGGTTAACCATCAAATACATCTTTACATACTCAAATCATTCTCACTTGACTCACAGGCATTACAATGGTTCAAGTCCTACTTACATAATAGACAGCAAGCTGTCCTTTGGGACAATAACCTATACAAACATCTCCCTGTTACCCTCAAGGCTCTATCCTGGGATCGCTACTCTTCTCCATCTTTATAAATGACCTTAATATAAATCTACCTCTAGCTACCTGCATACAATATGCAGATGATTCCACGTTGATTTGTGAAGCCTCCTCTTCATCTGAATTCCAATCCATCACCCAAACAGTATTTAACCTAGTCGAAAACTGGTTCCAACAACGTTGCTTCCTCCTAAATTCCAAAAAAAAAAAAAAACTAGTGCTATTTACTCCAACTCTTAAATCATCCCCAGTAAATTTCTTTATTACATCCAACAATGGTACGATCATAGCTCCAGACCCAATTACCAAACTCTTAGGTGTAATAATTGACCACAACCTTAACTTTGACTTACATATCAACTCTACTATTAAAACAGTAAACAGAAAACTTGGTTCCTTGTATAGGATAAAACCCTTCCTCACCCCTGAAGCCAGAACTACCATTGCCCATATCCATCTGATCTCTACCATCTTCTATGCCTCCCCCATTTATACTAATCTTTCCAAAAGCAACCTTAATAAGCTAACTACTTCTTATAACAATATTGCCAGATTTGCTACGGGCTCCCCATTTAGAACTCAGCATTGTCTAAATCTCAAACATCTAGGATGGCTAGAACTGCAAAACCAGCTAGAATTTCAGCAACTCACCATCACCCATAAGATTCTGTACCATCCTAGTAATACTCGTATTCTCAGTAGCCTCATCTCCCCCTACATAAATCTTACTACTCTTTGCTCAGCAAATGAATTACTGGTTACCATCCAGAAATCCCACAACAAAGCAGGTAATTCTCTTTTCTCAAATTCTGTGGGGAAGATTTGGAACAGGCTTCCCAGCAAACTTGGATCTCTGTCATCATTACCACTCTTCAAAAAGCAACTAAAAATCCTCCTAAAAACACAATGGCTATGCCCATGTACTAACCCTGACTAACACACCCCTGTACAACATTATTGTACACTTCTCACCCAAAACCCAAAGTGTGGGATTAGTAATCTTTCCCTTACTCCCATTTTAGTCTCCTACTCCCAGGGAACTATCACTGAGTATGTTCTTTGTAACATTCATTCTGCTGTGAGCACAAGTCTTCCACCTTTTTACTATGAGTGTAAAATTTGTTTAAGTGTATATATCCAAACGCTCTTGTTTTTTAGAGTTATATTTTTTAAGACAACCTGAATACTTCATTT
>NC_056732.1:1279869081-1279961581 GCF_019279795.1 Protopterus annectens | reverse complement strand
ATTCCTCTCTACTCTTCCCTCATTAAACCAATCATAGAATATAATGCCCCATTTGGCATGTACCTCACTAGACACCTGCAACAGCTGGAGAGGCCACAAAAGTACCTCATGAAGAGGATCCTAGGCCTTAAACACACCCTACACGAACAGACAAAAAACTCCAGCTATTCTCTGCCTCATATCGTCTACTAAGAGGCAATCTCTGCTTGACTTACAAAGCCATGTCTGACCTAGCTCTGTTAGAAATGCTACATCTAAAGAAATCCTAATCCCTCTACAGCACAAGTTCCACAGACTTCAACCTCATTACCACAATCAACAGAACATGCTGGAGGGACAGGTTCATAACCCAGAGACACCCCATGCTCTGGAATAGACTTCCCACACATGTCAAGCAGAGCACCTCATTCACCCTCTTTAAGAGAAATCTTAATGAGTGGATAGGAAATAGAAAGTTCACCCCGGGGATCACTCCAGTGGCTCTACTTAATAGAGGCACTTGGAATTGACATTGGCCGCACAATGCCAGGGCACTTCTACGGGCTAGACTTGTAAAGGCTCCAGGGCCATTAGCCTAGTACACACCTATGAACCTATGAACATATACTAAGTCTGGGATGCCATTTGTTCAAATATTCCATTTTCTTTGAGGTATGGTGATCTTGAAGTTGATATAAATAAGTTTGGGGGGTGTGGGGTACAGGAGGCATGCCCCCTGGGCAAAAAAGTTTTTAGGAGAAGAGTAATTTTCAAGACTTGCTCTTCGCCAGGTTTTTGGTCTTTTTTCTCATTTGTTGGCACTTGGTATTTCGTGTGCTGACATTAAAATAGGGAGACTGATCAGAGAGGATAATTCAGTGGGTGTACAATTCAAAGAGTTTATAACCATGTTCTTGACATATATAATCTGTCTAGTCTAATTCTGATACCTTCTTGCATAATGTGTAAACCTCCTCTGCACTGGGAGGTGACATTGCCAAATCCCTTATCCCATACAGTTTAGAATATATTTTTCAAAAATCTTGCCTCTCATATAATTGTAATGTTCTTTGGACCCCCAGAGACATCCTCTTTATCATAAATAAGATTTCAGAAAGTTAATTATACCCATAAAGTACTTTTCAATTCAAACCTTATTTTAGATGACATATACAAGTATATCAATGCAATTTGCTTGTTCCACCAGTACCTTCTAATCATTACATGCCTCATTAAAGTATCTACTTTTTTCTTCCTCTGTTCTTATGAAGGAGTTTTATTATGTGCTAGAATTAGGACCCCATTTTCCTAGCATCATCTAATTGCACACTATATCCCTCTTTCCCTGTCTTCCAAATGAATTTTTGATGTTCATTACATTTCAAATGAGTGTCTTGTAATAGTGTTATATGTGCTGTATTTCAAAAAAGATAAGCCATCACTTTATGTTCCTTTTTTTCATCCCTTTTTACTGTAAGCAGCGTCAGCACATGTAACTATTTTAAATATTGGGACCTGCTAGAGTGAGTCCCGAAATGTGTAGACTGAATGGCTAGAAGAACAAATTTCCACATACAAAGTTCGAGATGTCGTTTATTGGAATACTTCCTTTTCTCTGAGGTATGGCGATCTCAAAGTTAGTATAAATATCTTTGGGGGTGGGGAGTGCATGTTTCTTTTCTTCATTCACTAGCCCCTTCAGATTCCAGAACATTAATTTCAAATGTGTCATTATAAAGACCAGTCTTCATTTTTTCTCTAATGTCCCTTTCATGTCACTAAATGCCACATACTCCTTCTCATCAAAATCCTCACTTTTGATCACTTAGCTCTATAACAAATCTCCATCTCTTGTCCACTTTAAAATCCTTGTGGCTGCACTTTTTTTTCTGTTCTTCCCATTTCTTACCTCCCTGCTCAAAAATGCAGAAAAAATATAAAGTCAAAGTCAAAGTAAACTTTATTGTCATTCAGAAATCACACAAGTACAAAAACTGAACAAAATTCTGTGTTTCCAGACTCAATGTGCAGACAACATGTAGACTGTTTTCACAGACATTTACACATAGAACACCTGGCTATTACATCACAGACATGCAGTAGACAGACTAATACTGCACATAATTAGAAACACATTTTAACACTTTTCAAAGTAAACATTTACTTGAATGAGACTTTAGTAATGCACAGGTACTTGGTTAAGATATTGAATTGATCCTTGCACAGAAAGGGCCATTTGAGTATTCCACTGTGAACATTAGAGTATTGCACTGTGGACCTTAGAGTATTGCACTATGGTTAATTTATGAATTTGCAACATGTATTGCACTGAAAGAAGAGATATTTTATTGCATTACTACTGCCCTAGATTACTTATAAGTTAGAGTCACGGTGAATATTGCACTAAGTATTAGATTAGACTGGTAACCATGTTAATGCACAATTTGAGGCAAGCTTCTACAGTTTCTACTGACCCAGATGGCCATCATGGAGCATAGCGGTTACTATAGTTCAGCAGCATGATGAAATTAGGGAAGAACCTGTTCCTGAATCTCATAGCTCTGCACTGTATGCTACAAAAGTGTTTTCCGGATGATAGATGCAGGAGCAGTCATTAAGCAGGGTAAGTGCATTCTTTAATTATTCCTCTGGCCCTGCTGAGACATCTGGCTAAGAAGGATAGGTGGTAAAGTGGTCTTAATGATCCTCTTGGCTGACTTCACCACTCTCTGGAGGGATATGGGCTCAGAGGTAGAGCAGCTTCCATGCCATACTACGAGGTTATTCATCATGATGCTTTCTATAGCACCTCTGTAGAAGGTAGTGAAAACTGTCAATGGGAGGTTCACTCTCCTGAGCTTTCTTAAAAAGTGCAATCTCTGGTGTGCTTTTTTGACTATGGCATTTGTATTTTGTGTTCCAAGACAAGTCCTCATCAATGTCCACTCCCAGAAACTTCATGTTTCTCACTCTTTCCACTGTTTCCCCATTGATGACGAGGGGAGAATGCTCCTTGAAAATTTTCCTGTAGTCCACTATGATCTCTTTTGTCTTGTTCACATTCAGTACTATGTTGTTATTTCCACACCAGGTGATCAGTTGTCCCACCTCACCTCTATATACTGTTTCATCATTGTTACTAATGAGGCCCACCACCTTTGTGTCATCAGCAAACTTGATGATGTGGTTTGTATTGTACCTGGCTGTACAATCATGTAACAGGGTGAACAGTAAGGGACTTAGTACACATCCTTGTGGGACTCCAGTGTTGAGTGATGCTATCTTAGGAGTTATTTCCTGCACACACTTTCTGATGTCTGTCTGTGAGAAAGTGAAGAATCCATTTACAAAGTAGAATTTGAAATGTCTAGCTGGAGTAGCTTCATTACCAGATGAAGAGGGATGACCATGTTAAGAGCAGAGCTGAAGTCAATGAATAGTACCCTCAAGTAGTTTTTTTTAATCTCAAGGTGTTCCAGTGATAGATGGAGTGCTAGAGTGATGGCATTTGCCGTAAAGTGGTTTGCTTGGTAAGCAAACTGCAGAGGGTCAAGATAACTAATGATACTTTCACTAAAAAACTATATGGAGATGAGCTTTCCCAACATAAATCCATTTTTAGAAAATGTGCACACTTGTCTTATTACTCTCTTGAATTTTAACTTTACTTAAGCCTATCCATTCCCATTACCATAAACACCATTAGTTTTGACTTCTTTGAATCTTGAAGATATTCCATTGGAAATTTAATTGGTCAGATATTAGGATTTCCTGACTATGGTGGAAACGTAATGATTGAATGTGACAGAAGTGCCCACATAAGTGCCTGGGTATATTTTGACCATATCTGTGCCAAAAGAAGTATCAGATATAACATATGATGTGGGAAACCCTTTTGTATCAAACACTGCTATGCTGCACTTTGTGCAGTTAGCTTGAAATCATTTTCAGTACACCAGGTATGTACACATTCCAGCCCTTTGTGAACTAACTTAATAACACTATCAGATGATGAGTGGATAACAGTGCACAGCTTGTAGTCATCATACTTGTTCAACCACACTTTGGGGATATCAGTTTGGATGTCTGCAAAATAAATGCCAAATAGGAGATGGCCCAGCACTGATCCCTGTGATGCCCCACTAGTTACATTTTTTCATGTTCAGAGATGGTAAGAATGAATACTGTTCTACTGTGTTATATTATTATTATCACTGTGACTCTCTTAAGGAAAACACTGTTTGTTATTACCATTATACTTATTACAACTGTATACTGTAACACTGTTTGTTATTACTATTTTACTTACTATGACTGTATACTGTAACACTGTTTGTTATTACTATTATACTTACTATGACTGTATACTGTAACACTGTTTATTACCATTATACTTACTATAACTGTACACTGTAACACTGTTTGTTGTTACCATTATACTTATTACAACTGTATACTGTAACACTATTTGTTGTTACTATTATACTTACTATGAATGTATACTGTAACACTGTTTGTTGTTACCATTATACTTATTATAACTGTATACTGTAACACTGTTTGTTATTACCATTATACTTATTATAACTGTATACTGTAACACTGTTTGTTATTACTATTATACTTACTATGAATGTATACTGTAACACTGTTTGTTGTTACCATTATACTTATTATAACTGTATACTGTAACACTGTTTGTTATTACCATTATACTTATTATAACTGTATACTGTAACACTGTTTGTTATTACCATTATACTTATTATAACTGTATACTGTAACACTGTTTGTTGTTGCCATTATACTTACTATGACTGTATACTGTAACACTGTTTATTACCATTATACTTACTATAACTGTATACTGTAACACTGTTTGTTATTACTATTATACTTACTATGAATGTATACTGTAACACTGTTTGTTGTTACCATTATACTTATTATAACTGTATACTGTAACACTGTTTGTTATTACCATTATACTTATTATAACTGTATACTGTAACACTGTTTGTTATTGCCATTATACTTACTATGACTGTATACTGTAACACTGTTTATTACCATTATACTTACTATAACTGTATACTGTAACACTGTTTGCTATTACCATTATACTTATTATAACTGTATACTGTAACACTGTTTGTTATTGCCATTATACTTACTATGACTGTATACTGTAACACTGTTTATTACCATTATACTTACTATGACTGTATACTGTAACACTGTTTATTACCATTATACTTACTATGACTGTATACTGTAACACTGTTTATTACCATTATACTTACTATGACTGTATACTATAAAACTGTTTATTACCATTATACTTACTATGACTGTATAATGTAACACTGTTTATTTCCATTATACTTATTAAAACCGTATAAAGTAACACTGTTTATTACCATTATACATATTATAACTGTATACTGTAACACTGTTTGTCATTGCCATTATACTTATTATAACTGTATAATGTAACACTGTTTGTTATTTCCATTATACTTACTATGACTGTATACTGTAACACTGTTTATTACCATTATACTTACTATGACTGTATACTGTAACACTGTTTATTACCATTATACTTACTATGACTATATACTGTAACACTGTTTGTTATTACCATTGTACTTACTATGCCTGTATACTGTAGCACTGTTTGTTATTACCATTATACTTACTATGACTGTATACGGTAACATTGTTTCTTATTACCATTATACTTAGTATGACTGCATACTGTAACACTGTTTGTTATGCTTACTATGACTGTATACTGTAACACTGTTTCTTATTACCATTATACTTACCATGACTGTATACTGTAACACTGTTAGTTATACTTACTATGACTGTATACTGTAACACTATTTGTTATTACCATTATACTTACTATGACTGTATACTGTAATACTGTTTGTTATTTTCCCTTCTATCTGGAAGATATCTCACATCATCCCACTACACAAAGGGGGGGAACTCTAATGACTTCTCAAACTTTCGCTCCATAGCACTTCTATCACCTCTAGCTAAAATTATGGAAAAATGTATCCATAAACAACTACTTAACCACCTTCTCCATAACATCCTACTTGCTAACTGTCAGCATAGAATCAGACCTTCCCATAGTACTACCACTGCTTTACTCTCCTTTACCAACTCCATCAACTACAACCGCAACAACAATTGTCTATCATCTTCAGTCTTCATTGACTTATCTAAAGCTTTCGACATGGTCAATCATAAACTTCTTCTGCACATACTAAAATCTCTCTCACCTGATACCCCTTCCTTAACTTGGTTTACATCTTACCTAGAAAACCATCAGCAGGCAGTACTCTGGAAAAATTCACTATCTAATCTCCTTCCTATCTCTTTAGGTGTACCTCAAGGCTCTATCCTAGGCCCCCTTCTATTTTCTATCTTTATTAATGACCTCCAATCAGCTATCCCTAACACTACCTGCATACAATATGCAGATGATTTTACTATAATCTGCAGTGCTACCTCTCAAACTGAACTCCAGTCTCTTACCCAAAAAGCCTTTACCACTGTTGAACAATGGTTCTCAGACCGTTGCCTTCTCCTCAACCCCAAGAAAACCAAACTGTTACTGTTCTCACCTACCCGTAAATCTACCCCACTTAACTTCACTCTCACTTCCACTGATAGCACTCTTATTTCTCCAGATTCAGCTACAAAATTACTAGGAATAACTGTTGACAATAATCTAAGCTTTGACTCTGACATCAACAACACAATAAAATTAGTTAACAAAAAACTGGATCCCTTTACAGAATTAAACCCTTCCTTACACCTGAAGCAAGAACCACCTTAGCCAGATCTCATCTTATCTCTACTCTTCTATATGCTTCCCCCATTTACACTAATCTCTCCAAAAACAACCTCAAGAAACTTGCTACATCTTACTATAATATTGCTAGATTTGCTACAGGATCCCAGTTTAGAACTCACCACTGCCTGAACCTAAGACAACTAGGTTGGCTTGAACTTCCCAACAAACTAATACTTCAACAGCTCTTAATAGCTCACAAAATTCTATATCAACCAACTAAAATACCAATACTCTCTAACCTCATTATACCATAAAATAACGTGAAACAACTACGTTCTTCAAACAAACTACTGATTTATACTCCCAAACCCAATAACTCTGCAGGTGACTGCCTATTTTCCAACTCTGTTGGAAAAATGTGGAACAAACTACCCTCTGATATCTCATCTTTGTCTGCACTACCACTTTTTAAAAGACAACTGAAAATGCATCTCAATAATCACTGGCTTTGCTCCTGCACCAACCCAGATTAACTTTCCTTCTTCCTCTCTCTCTTTTCTTCTACCATAATTACTCTCATTCTCTTCTCCCTATATCCTTGATAGCTATCCCTTTACATAACATCTATGTAGATAAATGTTATCTCATGTATCCTTGATAGCTATCCCTTTACATAACATCTATGTAGATAAATGTTATCTCATGTATCCTTGATAGCTATCCCTTTACATAACATCTATGTAGATAAATGTTATCTCATATATACTGTATGACCATTGTAAAAAAAAAAAAAACTTTTTATTTCATTTTTTAAAACATTTTATTATTTCTCTTTTGTTTTTGCTCCTATCATATTTGTATATTACATATATTAACTAACTCTGTTTTGCCTATTGTATTGTATTGCCTATTGCTGTTTAAACTTGTAATAACCATTGGAGCTTTTCTCCCCGGGCCTCTACTGAAAATGGACATATATCCAGTTGGACTAGCCCGGTAATAAAATAAATTATACTTACTTATGACTGTATACTGTAAAACTGTTTGTTATTACTATTATACTTACTATGACTGTATACTGTAACACTGTTTGTTATTACCATTATACTTATTATAACTGTATGCTGTAACACTGTTTATTGCCATTATACTTACTATGATTGTATACTGTGACACGGTTTATTACCATTATACTTACTATGACTGTATACTGTAACACTGTTTCTTATTACCATTATACTTACCATGACTGTATACTGTAACACTGTTAGTTATACTTACTATGACTGTATACTATAACACTGTTTGTTATTACCATTATACTTACTATGACTGTATACTGTAACACTGTTTGTTATTACCATTATACTTACTATGACTGTATACTGTAACATTGTTTATTATTACCATTATACTTACTATGACTGTATACTGTAACACTGTTTGTTATTACCATTATACTTACTATGACTGCATACTGTAACACTGTTTATTACCATTATACTTACTATGATTGTATACTGTAACACTGTTTATTACCATTATACTTACTATGACTGTATACTGTAACACTGTTTATTACCATTATAATTACTATGCCTGTATACTGTAACACTGTTTATTATTACCATTATACTTACTATGACTGTATACTGTAACACTCTTTCTTATTACTATTATACTTACTATGACTGTATACTATAACACTGTTTATTACCATTATACTTACTATGACTGTATACTGTAACACTGTTTGTTATTACTATTATACTTACTATGACTGTATACTGTAACACTGTTTATTACCATTATACTTACTATGACTGTATACTGTAACACTGTTTGTTGTTACCATTATACTTATTATAACTGTATACTGTAACACTGTTTGTTATTGCCATTATACTTACTATAACTGTATACTGTAACACTGTTTGTTATTACCATTATACTTACTATGACTATATACTATAACATTGTTTATTACCATTATACTTACTATGACTGTATACCGTAACACTGTTTGTTATTGCCATTATACTTACTATAACTGTATACTGTAACACTGTTTATTATTACCATTATACTTACTATGACTATATACTGTAACATTGTTTATTACCATTATACTTACTATGACTGCATACTGTAATTTATTTATTTTATTTTACATTTGTTGACCGGGCTAGACTAACTGGATATATGTCCATTTTCAGTAGAGGCCTGGGGAGATAAGCTCCATGACACACAGATAAAATAACAGCAAATATCAAAAATAACATCAGTTGTATATACAAGGACATTTCTGGTTAATACAGAAATTATCAGAGAGGACAGAAATCAATACAGTGTAAAATGTAGGTACAAATCAACATATAGATATAGTACATAATTAAAAAAAAGGAGGCATACAGGTTATAAAACATACAAGTACAGTACATAATAAATGAAATACAGAGTGAAAAGGTGAAAGAAATTGTTAGTAAGGAGTATAGAAGAGTTAATGACAAGAATAGGATAGGCAGAGCATATTTTGGATAGAATAGATAACTAGTCAGGTTTAGTACAGGGGCATAACCAGTGTGTTCTGAGGAAACGTTTCAGTCTGTTTTTGAAGAGTGATATAGAGGAAAGTGAGGAAAGGTCACTGGGTAGGTGATTCCAGAATTTTCCCACAGTATTAGAGAAGAAAGAATCTCCAGTCCTGTTGTTAGATTTAGATGCGTTAACTAGAAGTTTCTGAGATGAACATAAGGACTTCAGATTTTTATAGGAGGTCATAATGTTTGATAGAATAGGAGTATCAGAGGGTTGATAAAGAGTCTTATGGGTAATGATTAGTTGGTGGTATTTAAGTAGATTCTGTTGTTCCAACCATTCTAGGTGCTTTAAATTAAAGCAATGGTGAGTCCTAAATGGGTTGCCAGTAGCAAATCTGGCTATGTTATTGTAGGAGATTTCCAATTTATTGAGGTTGTTCTTAGATAGATTAGTGAACATGGATGAGGCATAGAGGAGTGTAGAGATTAGATGAGTATGTGCAATAGTAGTTCTAGCTATGAGTGATAGGAAGGGTTTCATTCTCTAGAGAGAGCCAAGTTTTTTGTTGACAGATTTTATAGTATTGTTGATGTGAAAGTCAAAGTTGAGGTTGTTGTTAATGGTAATACCAAGTAGCTTGGTAGTTGGGTCAGGTGATATAATGGTACCATTAGTGGATGTAACAGAAAAATGTATGGGAGAGGACTTATGAGTAGGATTGTTTTTTAGGGGTTCAAGAGAAGACAATGGAGAGTGAACCATTGTTCAACTGTGTTAAGTACTTTTTGGGTAAGGGAGTGAAGTTCAGAGGTGATTTTGTCTGAGCATATAAGTGTGGAGTCATCTGTGTATTGTATGCAAGTAGCATGGGGGATTGCTAGATGAAGGTCATTGATAAATATGGAGAACAGGAGAGGTCCTAATATGGACACCTGAGGGACACTGAGTTTAACTGGTAGGGGGGTAGATAGAGTGTTGTGCCAAAGCATAGCCTGTTGTCTTTTATGTAAGTAGGATTGGAACCATTTAATTGAGAGTGCATCTAAGGACAGAGATTTGAGGATATCAGTAAGAATCTGATGATTTACCATGTTGAATGCTTTGGACAGATTGATAAATAGTGCAGAGGAAAGCATATTACAGTTACGTTTTTTGTTAATACAATCTGTAAAGGAAAGGAGGGCAGTGGTAGTGCTATGGAAAGGTCTGAAACCCTGTTGACAGCTAGAAAGTTAGTTATTTTGGATTAGGTGGTCTAGCAATTGCCTATGGATGCATTTCTCCATGATCTTTGCCAAAGGAGAAAGAAGGGCTATGGGACGGTAGTTGGAGAATTTGGTGGAGTTACCACCTTTATGAAGGGGGATAATATGAGAGACTTTCCAGATGCTAGGGATGTGACCTTCGCTAATAGTTCTATTGATCAAAATGGAGATGGGGTAAGCAATAGACTTGGCAGATTTCCATAGATATTCAGCAGGTAGTTGGTCTGCTGAAGGAGAGCATGGTTTCAGTTTTTGGATTAGGGCAAGAATATGGGTAGTTGGGACTGGTTGGAGATGAAACGGAGGGGGTGGGGTTTTGATATAGGTAGGTAAAGTGAAGTTATTAGGTAATAGCTGACTGGCTAGTATTTGGATAGCATCAGTGAAAAAGGTATTGAAGGCATTGACAGTATGCATGGGATTTTCTTGGTCTGTGTTTTGTGGGTTTGGTGTAATGGATTGACCTGGATGTAGTAATTGGTTAATGCATGCCCAGAATTTTTGTAGGTTTTTATGGTTAGCCTTCTGAAATTGAAGGTAGTAGTTTCTTTTATCAGACAGTATAGCTTTCTTGGTGTTATTTCTTAGTTGTCGGAAATTTGGTTGGTCTACAGGGTTTTTAGTCATTCTCTATTTGGCCCAGTATTTATTTCTGAGATGGATTTTATGTTTGGTCTCTTTAGAAAGACATGGGGGGATTTTTTCTTGATTTTGATTGAATGGGTTGGTGCATGATGATCAAGAATGGCTAAGAAGTTAGAATTAAAGTATTTAACAGCTTCTTCCAGAGGGAGGTATCTTAAGGGAGACCAATTTCATGCTCTTGGTTCCCTTTGGAAGAGATCAGGGTTAAAGTTATTTTTGGATCTGATATTCTTAACAGTGGTAGGAATAGGAGCATAGGTTTTATGCCTGATGATGTAGATAAGGGGGTGGTCACTTATGTCATCAGGGAGGGTTCCAGATTCATATATTTGAGGATGGTTATTTATCAGAATCCAGTCTAATGTGCTTTCTTTCTTGCAATGTTTGTTTATCCTGGTATGGGAGGTAATGGTTTGAGAAAATTGATATAGGTTGATGTGGGTGGTAGGGTGGCTGCTGCTACAGCAATTCCAATCAATGTTTATATCACCAAGGATTATGGTTTCTTGGGGCAGGTGTTGAAATAGCCAGCAAAGGATATTTTCCATGGTGGTATAGTTATTACCAGGGGGTAGGTAGATACAGATAATATAGATGGCTTTGGCATTGTTAAGTTGAAGTTTGGATATGAGAATTTCAGCATTGGTATTAACAGGTGGTTTATAGTCACAAATGGTTAACTGAAATCCAGATTTGAATAGAATAGCAACTCCCCCACCCTTTTTGGCTTCACGGTCAAGTCTCAGGATATTATATCCTGGTGGTATAATTTCATTGTCTTTGGTTACAGGTTTTAGCCATGCTTCTGTTAAACAGTGAATGTCAAAGGAGTAGACTTCTAAGAGAGCATGGAGCTGAGCAATTTTATTGTTAATGCTACGAATATTGAGATGAGCTAAAAGGAGTTAGTTAGATGGTTTAGTAATAGAATAATTAGTGGATTGGTTGGGGATGGGGAGAGAGTTAGGAGTTGTTGTTGGGCCTGGGTTTGGGTGAATATCTCCATCTTTTAATGAGTGGAGTTGTTTGAGATACATTGAATTTGGGAGTTTGCTATTTAGGAGTAGTGATCTCTTGGGATTGAGATTGTTATATTTAATGTGGAGTATTCTGTGATATTTAGCTAGTAGATAGCTGGGTGTTGCTGTTATGGTAGCATGAACAAAGAGGATGTGTAGAGAAGGAGAGTTGGTTTGTTTATCTGAGTACTGAATATATGGACCTAATGGGTGTTCGTAGGAGGAGAGTATGTAGGCATAAGTGATAGGTGGAAGCAGTGTAAGTAAGAGAAGTAGTTGGAAATGAGCAGTGGTATGTACTTTATCCATTGGGATGGATATGATATTAGTTGTGCTATTGAAGGCATGAAAGTATAGTAGTTGTGAATAAGGGGAGGAGAGAGGTGTGGTAGGAAATAAGGGGAGTGGTTGGAGATGGTTGCAGTGGGAGTAGTTGATGAATAGGAAAGATCCCTGAGAGTAATGTGTGGAGGAAGGGGAGTGGCTAGTAAAAATAAGAGTAGGATCCCTGGGGGTTGGTGGGAATTGGAGGTAAGGAGGGGAGCGTAGTGAGCCCGCAGGGCAAACGGAGTGGGTAGATACAGGTAAGGAAGCAGCTAGGGAAGAAACAATCAGCAGTCCTGGCTACAGAAGGTGAGTTGGTAAGACAGAAGTGGGTAAAAACAGTGATAAGAGAACCTAGAAACAGTAGTAGTAGACAGTATAGTAAAGGGTGAAATGTGAGGAACTAAAAAACAGGCCTGGGATTACAGAAAATAAGGTAAGTAATTAAGAAAACTAGGGGATAAGCATGAGAATGAGAGTAGGAGAAATTGAGCGGGAGTTTGTTGGATTAAAACTGGGGAATAGTGAGTGCTAGGAAAGGGAGTTACTATGAAGGATACAGGGGAGTGGGTGTTAAGGTACTATAAAGAGAGGGAGGGTAGAGGCTGCTGTAATACTGTTTCTTATTACCATTATACTTACTATGACTGTATACTGTAACACTGTTTGTTATTACCATTATACTTACTATGACTATATACTGTAACTGTTTATTACCATTATACTTACTATGACTGTATACTGAAACACTGTTTGTTATTGCCATTATACTTACTATGACTGTATACTGTAACACCATTTATTACCATTATACTTACTATGACTGTATACTGTAACACTGTTCTTACCACTATACTTACTATGAATGTATACTGTAACACTTTTTGTTATTACCATTATACTTCTTTGAACTGTATACTGTGATACTGTTTGTTATTACCATTATACTTGTTAGAACTGTATACTGTAACACTGTTTGTTATTACCATTACACTTACTATAACTGTATACTGTAACACTATTACCATTATACTTACTATGACTGTATACTGTAACACTGTTTATTACCATTATACTTATTATGACTGTATACTGTAACACTGTTTGTTGTTACCATTATACTTACTATGACTGTATACTGTAACACTGTTTGTTGTTACCATTATACTTATTATAACTGTATACTGTAACACTGTTTGTTATTACTATTATACTTACTATGAATGTATACTGTAACACTGTTTGTTATTACCATTATACTTATTATAACTGTATACTGTAACACTGTTTGTTATTGCCATTATACTTACAATGACTGTATACTGTAACACTGTTTGTTATTACCATTTTACTTGTTAGAACTGTATACTGAAACACTGTTTGTTATTGCCATTATACTTGTTAGAACTGTATACTGTAACACTGTTATTACCATTATACTTGTTAGAACTGTATACTGTAACACTATTTATTACCATTATACTTGTTAGAACTGTATACTGTAACACTGTTTGTTATTACTATTATACTTACTATAACTGCATACTGTAACACTGTTTATTACCATTTTACTTACTATGACTGTATACTGTAACACTCTGTTTTTACCATTATACTTAGAACTGTATACTGTAACACTGTTTGTTATTACCATTTTACTTGTTAGAACTGTATACTGTAACACTGTTATTACCATTATACTTGTTAGAACTGTACACTGTAGCACTGTTTATAACCATTATATTTGTTAGAACTGTATACTGTAACACTGTTTATTACCATTATACTTGTTAGAACTGTATACTGTAGCATTATTTATTACCATTATACTTGTTAGAACTGTATACTGTAACACTGTTTATTACCATTATACTTGTACTGTAACACTGTTTGTTATTACCATTATACTTACTATGACCTTGCTGTGGTAGAGGGAATTTACCAATGGGAGAGGTGAGCATTGTACTGCCTATCTAACACTAGAGGAGTGGTTTCCAGCTCTGAAATTATAATTTTATTAGCCATTTTGGGCTGATTTCTATCCCTTTCAACTTTCTAGCTTAAAAACATGTGTTTGTGCATTTTCCACATCGTGCAGCACTGCGGGGCTACTGTTAAACTATTCCAGGTGCCAGAAAGTCTGCACTTCAAATTTTCCATTAGAATTAGTTGGTTTCTCAGTAATAGCACTAAAATTTGAACCCCTGTGATTAGCACTTGCTCTAAAACTTGCTGGAAAGAATTAAGAAGCCTTAAACTGATACAAGCACTCAACTCACCTTGTTAATAAGGAGAAATTAATCATAGGCACTAAACAGCCTATAATTGCAAAGTACCTTGCAAAGGTGAGGGAAAACAGCTCTTGCACTTTACAAAAAAAACACCTAAACAGGCATGATTTCTCCTGTCCACCTGGTGAATCTGGGCATACTGGGGCAATGCAGCAACTGCCTCATGTACACAAACAACCCTCTCCTCCAACCACCCAACACTACAACCTGTGAGAGATGCACTTACATAGCGAAACTGGAAGCAAAGCTCTCTCCAGCCAAGATTGTGCTAGACAGTCAAGAGGAGAAGGCTAACACCTGCACTACACCTCAAGCAACAGATAGCCCTTCAAAACCCACACCATCAACACCCACACATAGCAACACTAACCCACATATGCAGAGGCCCTTAACATTAACCTGCCCAAGCAACAAGGACCTCTGAAGCTGAAACGCAAACAAACACCAGTCACAACCAAAGTGACACATAGCTCACAACACCAGTGTGCCACCCAACAACAGCCCCTAAGGCAAGACAATGTACCCAACACTTTAGTCATAGGTGACTCTATAGTCAGGCACACTGATGACCCACTTACCAGGCTAGGCTAAGCAAGGAGAAAATTAAAGTCAGCTGCCTGTCGGGTGCCAGGATCCGCCACATAATACATGCACTCAAGTCACTCCACAACAAGTACAAATATGACTCTATCATTGTCCATGTTGGAGTGAATGACTTGAGACATACCTCCCTGGACTACATGAAAAGAGACATGGAAGAGCTCTCTGATCATGTGGCCAAGGCAGGTATGACCCTAGCCCTGAGTAGCATCCTGCCTTCAGACAGAATGATACCGCAGTACAAGCACAAAATGATTGACTTCAACAATTGGCTAAGCTTCTGATGTCATTCAAAGGGGATCCAGTATCTGTCTGCCTGGGACGACATGATCGACAAACCATGATGCTTTGCCAGAGATGGTCTGCACCTGTCACCCCTAGGATTCAGGTTACTGGCTAAAGCTCTTGCCACCCCTATTGTGCCTTTTTTAGGCAAGGTTCAAAGGACAAAACCACCACCATAACAGATACAAGCATACAAAATCTGAAGGTAATGCTACTCAATGCTAGAAGTCTAAACCTCAAATTGCACTCTCACGAGGCACTCCTACAAATGGAGAGCATCGATATCTGTGCAATAACCGAGACCTGGTTCAAGACTCCAGAGAGCACCCCTGCAATACCAGGCTACAACTCTTACCACACTTTTTGGCCACCAAATAAGGGCCAAAACACTAAAGGTGGAGGAGTGTCTATATTTACAAAGGATATTCACACCTCCAGGCTAGTTGCCCAACACAATGCATCTGAAATCCACCAGGTGCAACTAACACTAGGCAAGACTGCAATTCAAATTGTATCTTGCTACAGATCCCCCACCATGCCCAAAGATTCTTACTGCACCTTTCTAAACATACTGGAAAACATTAAGCTACAACCAAACACCCTAATACTTTTGATTGGGGTGATTTCAACTACCCTGCCATTAACTGGGAAAACTATTCGGGTACCAACACCTTTTCCCAACGGTTTTTGGAATTCAAATATTCCAACGCCCTGGATCAACTAATCCATTGTCCCGCCAGGCACTCCAATATCCTAGATCTGGTCATTACCAACATGGGAGATAGATGCTCCACACCAGTGGTCACCCCCTCATTGGTCATGTCTGACCATAACCAAATCACCCTTGACATCCACATCCCACCCCCACCCCCCACCCCAGTAAGGAAACCTTTGTAAAAAAACTTCTCCAAAGCCAACTTCATGCTACTTAAGTCAGAAGTGACAAACTTCATGGCACTCATGCAGTCAGGAGCTGAAAGTTCGACTGTTGAATCCAACACTAAGGCACTATAGGAGCACATCCACTCGTGCATGAATCATCATCCCAAATAGAACCAAGATGGTCTCCTCCAAAAAAAAGGTCCCCTGCCATAAACAAACTATACAGCAGAAGGAAGAAACTGTTGCAGAAAAGAGGAAAATCCCAGGATGCAAAAAACTCCCTTACCAGCCTCAGTAAGAAGCTGAGATTCCTCATAAAATCCTCCAAAGCTAGTTACAAAAATAAAATTGCCAAAGATTCCAAAGACAACCACAAGGCATTCTATAGTTATGTCAAGAATCTAAATGGCAATGCTCAGATCTGCTCTGAACTACAACAGAATGGCATTAAATATACTGATCCAAAGGATATTGCCAATATCCTGGCAGATCGATTTAGTGCCAACTTCACCACCCTCTCACCCCCTGAAGGGCCCGTCTCAATACCAAGAGATTGCCAAATTCTGGTAATCGCGGCCACACAGGTAGAGACCGCACTCTCCAAAGCTAAGAATACAGCATCCATGGGACCAGATGGCATCCCGGGCTGTGTACTACATGAACTACAAAATGAACTGGCACCTCACCTAAGTGTCATGTTTAATCATAACCTCACCTCAGGCTTTGTGCCCACTGAGTGGTGCACAGCTATAGTTATCCCACTGTACAAGGAGGGATCCACCTTGGATCCCAGTAACTACCATCCCATCAGTCTGATGAGCCAGATCTGCAAGGGCATGGAACGCATTATCATGGAACTTATAAACAAAGACATTGGCAACCTTCAAACACTGGACCCCACCCAGTTTGGGTTCGTGAAGGGCCTATCTTGTCTCCTGAACCTGATTGACTTTTTTGAATCAGTCTCCAGAGCTGTGGATGAGGGTAAGGTGGTCCACACAGCCTATCTGGACCTTGCCAAGACCTTCTACACCATCCCCCACTCTGGAATCATAGATAAACTTACTAAGCTGGGCATAAATCCCTACATCACTCGACGGGTTGCCAACTGGCTTACTGACAGAGCCCACACTGTAAAAGTAGCTGACTCCAAATCCAGCTCCAGACAAGTGACAAGTGGAGTACCGCAGGGTTCAGTCCTGGGACCGCTCTTGTTTGGCATCTACTTCTCTGAAGTACAGGCCAACACTAAGGGACTCTGGCTAACAAAGTTCACAGATGACTGCAAACTGAGAGCCATTATCGAATCCCCAAATGATGTGGATATTCTGCAAAAGGGCCTTAAAGAAACAGATGCCATGTGCTCAAGCTTAATGCCAAGAAATGTATAGTTATCTCCTTTGGGAAAAACCATGTACCCATAAATTACCACATAGGTGGCAGCACATTAAACACCAAAAGTGTGATGAGAGACTTAGGGATACAGGTGGACAGTGGTTTCACCTTTGATAACCACATCGCCACAACAGTCAGGAAATCCTTCTATGTGGCACACCTCATCAATAAGGGCTTTTCATCCAAAAAAAGGAGGTCATTGTCCCACTGTACTCATCCCTCATTAGACCCATTATAGAGTACAATGCCCCATTTGGTATGTACCTCACAAGACATCTACAACAGCTGGAAAGGCCACAGAAATACCTCACTAAAGGAATCACAGGTCTAAAGTAGATGCCCTATGCTGACCACCTAAAAAAACTCCAGCTATACTCTGTGGCATATCATCTACTCAGGGTGATCTCTGCTTAAAGTTCAAGGCCATGTCAAACCCTGAGCTGTTGGACATGCTTCATTTAAATAAATCCCAACCCCTCAGAGCCACACACTCCAGGGATCTAAACCTTGTCAGCACAATAAACAAAACATGCTGGAGGGATAGGTTCCTGACCCAGAGACTTCCCATACTCTGGAATAGACTGCCCATACATGTCAAGCAGAGCGCCTCCTTGGCCCTCTTCAAAAGGAACCTTGACAATTGGATGGGAGATAGGAAATTCACCCTGGGGATCATGTCAGTCACCCTGCTAGACAGGGGTCCAGGGAAGTAAATATTGTGGGAAGAAATATCCGGGGAATTGTTTGGCTAGGCTTGTATAGGCCCTAGGGCCAATAGCCTAGTAGCAGCCTATGAACCTATGACTGTATACTGTAACACTGTTTGTTATTACCATTATACTTACTATGACTGTATACTGTAACACTGTTTATTACCATTATGCTTACTATGGCTGTATACTGTAACAATGTTTGTTATAACCATTATACTTACTATGACTGTATACTGTAACACTGTTTGTTATACTTACTATGACTGTATACTGTAACACTGTTTCTTATTACCATTATACTTACCATGACTGTATACTGTAACACTGTTAGTTATACTTACTATGACTGTATACTGTAACACTGTTTATTACCATTATGCTTACTATGGCTGTATACTGTAACAATGTTTGTTATTACCATTATACTTACTATGACTGTATACTGTAACACTGTTTGTTATACTTACTATGACTGTATACTGTAACACTGTTTATTATTACCATTATACTTACTATGACTGTATACTGTAACACTGTTAGTTATACTTACTATGACTGTATACTGTAACACTGTTTGTTATTACCATTATACTTACTATGACTGTATACTGTAACAATGTTTGTTATTACCATTATACTTACTGTGATTGATTAATTTCTGATGTTATAGTTTTGGAACTTTTCTCCTCAGGTCTCCACCAAAAAAGGGTATCTGCCAGGTTGGACCAATCCGGTCAGCAAATGTTAAATAATAATAATAAGAGCAACTCTCACTATCTTGGATTTGCTGAATAGCCAGTTTACAGTTGGGGTTTACATTTGAAATGATGCTAGCATGGTTGAAGTACCTTGACAAGTAACTGAGCTGAGATTCATATCTGAGATTGACAAATCTGGTCATCAGAGTGACAATCAGTGCAAAAATCTTGACAGGTACACTTGATCCTCCCTACCACACTGAGAAGATAACAATGTTTTTGAAGTTAAGACAGCAATGTGCACAACAGACTACATGGTGTAAATAAAATATGCATCATTTATTTAGTACAAGATATATTGTGAAAATAGTCAATGTAGCTAAACCCAGGAAATGCGAGTACAGTACCCACCGTGCAACTGCAGTCATTAAGTGCTAGTCTGGCTAAGGACAACTGCAATGATATACTGTTGTAAAAGCCAAATAATGCCATGCTAATTCATTACAAGGAAACAGTTTTTGACTTCACCTATGGCACTTGACTGTGACATTCCTTCCTAGGTAGCCTTGAATTGAAATATTACTCCTAAACCTGCTACACATTTGAAAATTAGCACAGAGGATTAAGGCAGTGAGTTGTTGACAACCAGCTTCCTGTAGTCCAGGATTTGATTCCTGCATTCTCTATTTGCCTACTGTTTGATGCTGAGCATGTCACTTAATGACAATATTCAGATTTAACCCCTGAAAAGGGATGCTGTGTTGAGTGAGTTTACCCAGTTAACAAATATTTATTCACTTAGTCAATTAGTTAGTTAGTTAACCAGGTAAGTGGACTGGCCCAAATACCTTTTATAGTCATGGCCTGGCCCCAAAAGGTAAAAATACAGAGGTTCAATTACCATTATAAGGTTAAGAAGTTGATGTACATTCAGTAATAAAGATAAGTGAATATTTTTCATTTCTTGATCTCTGTTTTTATGTTAATTTTAACAGTCTGTATCAGCTTTAGCAAATGTCTTTACACCTATATTCATAATCCCAGTTAATAGCTATATTGCATTTTGATATTCAAGTGGACTAATTGCTCATATTCAACCCTAGGACTTGTGATTGCATTAAGGCAGTTCCAAGTCAGTCAGCTACGGAGCTAAGTGACTAATAACTTTACCCCCCACCAACCCTGTTCTAGTTGTGTTCTTTAACCTGTTTTTCTATTGTTTTCCATCCCATATTACAATGTGACCACATCATTCACTCATTCTCCTAGTTTATTGGCTGTTGTCAATCCACATCATTTTGCAAAGTCTGTCCCTTTCAGCTATTCTTCAGGCTAAGTGACCCTTGATGTACTGATGCTGCTTGCACTGGTTTTACTGCTTAATTAGTGAGTTTTTGCTATAATTAGTTTATTGGTTCTTTCTGATGGCAGAAGAAGGTTTCTAGGCTAATTTTGCTGTTACTTGCTACTAAGGCTAAATTCACTTGTCTCGCTATTGGTTGGTTGTTAGTGGTAGTGTTGTTGTTATTGGTTGGTGTAAACATCTGCTTTAGTGATTTCAATCTCTTTTGTAAAATAAATAGAACATGTTAAGAATGACTGGTATGTATCGCAGAGAATACCAGTTCTGTGGAACTCATCTTGCACTCTACATAAAGTAAAGTAAAGTAAACACTTTTCAGTATTATTTGGATGAATGGATGGATAACCTTAAATTTACCCTGGTTCAGCATTGCTGTCCCTCATGGATAGAAGAAGCATATACATATCCCAACAGATCCCTAATCAAAACAAAATCAGCTTTACATAATAGTTCAACATCTGTACTGAAGCTGGGTTATTCCACACAAAGGCTTTATCAGATTAAGAGCTTTCATCTCCCTTAATTCATGGAGGCTTCATCAGAATCTTCTCAAAGAAATCCTTAGTTACAGTATGTCAAAAAATACATGCAATTAAAATGCTCATAGTTAAAAGAAAACACATGTCAGAGCACATTCAATTTCAGACTAGTTAAAAGCAAAGCAAAATATCATTCAATTAAAAATATCAACTATTACTATAAAATATGTTTATGTATATAAAACATAGAAAATTCATATAAAAATATATGAGTACATGTACATTCAAATGTGTGTATGAATGCACACACACACACACACACACACACACACACACACACACACACACACACACACACACACAATTGGCTTAAAATATTCATCACTTGTAAGAAATTGCTTCCCCCTTTGAATGGCATACTAATTCACTGTTAAAATGTCTGAAACAATAAATATTCATATAATGGTAATTAGCATTTTCTTTGTATTCTAACAAATATTCAAGAGGATCACCCCTGTAGTTGTCATTGACTTTGTCTATAATAAAAAGTAAACTTTCTGAAATTAATACAATGCATGTTTAACTTTCCCTATCTTGATGTCACAACAGTGTTCATAAACTCTGTCACAAAACAGCCTTCCCTTTTTGGCAGCGTAGAAAGTAGAGCAGGAGCTGCACACCACTAAAAGAACAACTCTGGTAGTGTCATAATTCAAAGAACCTGGACACCCAATGCATCCATCATATGCCTTATTGCTTATGTATAACCATCATTCACAAACCTACAATGTTTACATTTCCCACATTTCAACATATGTATTTTTGTAAAAGATTTCTTAACTGTACAAGCCAACAAACAATATTTAATATTCATGCCTCTGCTATATACAGCCTGTGATTCACCTACCAACTTGCTTTTATATCATTACTAAAGGTGGCGTTCCACATGTTCCTGATAATGTTATGGATAACCAGTGCATCTACATTGTATAATATAACTGTAGCTAGGGGGTTGTCATTATTTAGCACTTCAGTCCTGGGTTCACTGGAAAGCAAAACAAAATGCTTATTACCTACAACTGAACAAAATTTTGTTTGCCTAACATTGATAATCTCAGTCTTTATCGTATTTAGCAAGACATCATGATAAGCTCAGTCATAAAACATGTGACTCAGGTTACTCAATTCCATTTCTAAAAGGGTTTTGTCACTAATTAACCTTCATAAATATACCATATGACCTTTTAAAGTTGTGAAGGCTGCCAGCCCAGCTAGCTGGAATTTTGTAAATAATTCTGTTATTTGTGAATAGTAATATGCTTTTTTTTGATTGTCTTACAAACGTAAGAAAACTATGTTATGTTAAACTGTATGTCATGTACTGAGCTTCAAGAATGTAACCACAGTGTACCCTACTGGAAAAGAACAGAAATGTATATGAACTGTATGCCTATGCAAATGTATGTTTTGACAGTAAGAAGCTGGAACATGCAGAGTTAACTTGCAAAACTCTAAGAAAATAAGTTGAAATTGTTTACCACTGTGGTATCTCTCAGTTTCAGCTAGGAGACAGGATGTTTACAGCTAGGAGTTCTCTCTATTGTCTGGAAACAGAAATAATTGCAGGTTTCAAAGGTAAAAGTATTTTACTGTTTTGCTACTTCCAGTTCCAGTCAAATTTCTGAGAGATAAGTATTTTTGACACAGAGGTGACAAAGAATAATGTAATCTGAGATAACCCAGCAGAAATGCTTGATAGTAATTTAAGAACTATCTCAGAGAGAGAGAGAGTCTCTGCATTTTGTATCTTGTCCTGGACCTAGAAATATCCTCTCATCAGCTCTTCTCATCTATATTTGCCTGGCTCTCTAAATAAGTCATTTAGGGTATAGTATCTCTTAGATATAGATAGGAATACATTAGTTAAGATATTTTCTGTATTTATTTGAGATTGTCCTACAATGTTGTTTTAAAGTATTTCCTGTGATTCTGAACTCTGTCACTGTGTTGCGTTATTGAGTATTGTCTTCTGCTTTTACTATTTATTATTAAATATATTTAAGCCTTTTAATTGTGGCTGGTTTGTTTAGAGATATTTAAGCTCTTAGAGTACTTGCATATGTATTTTGTGACACTGTACAGGCCACTCTTAAATAGCCTTGCTGTTGGTCACACTTACCATTTGGATAATAGTAACATTACACAGTAGAATCGGTCACCCTTTGGAAAGGGTCTTATAGTAGCTGATAAAGAGTGGTTGGTGGCAGCTGGCACTACCTTATAGTCTGGGCAGAATTCGGTATAGCTAGTGAACCTGTGCCACCCTTCCCCAGGAGTGTCTGTACATTTGTATATAAATCAAATTTCAAAGAGTGTGTGCATCAGCTACTTGGGCAGGGACACAAAGCACTGGGTGGACAGAGAGGGTGCTGGAGGTTTTGCCTTTACCACTTGGCTGAGATCTTAACCCAATAGCTGTGCCAGTGGGGAGTCTTATTGGGGATCTGGAGAAAGAGGGAGAAACCAGCCCCAGACCAACTGTGATCTCTGTGTGCTCTTAAGGGAAATTGTACATTACTGTGTGTGTACTTGTTATCCTCCCAATGTGCAAGTTCCTCACTGGTGCTAGTGGTGAGGAATGAGGCTCATTTATTACTGGGCCAGTGCAGGGGCATCACATATTAATTACAGCAATATTTTACTTTTTTTGTTTTTAAACTATTAAAATATCCTTGTTTGGCCTGTCTCTGGGTTACTTATTTGCAAAATAGAAGGGCTAAAAAATGACCGTGGCAATGAAAGGTTAGGCTTCTAAAGATCCTAACAGATCAAAAGCCTAAAAGGTACATATGACTCTATAAATGTCAAAGTATACAATTAAATCACAATTAACCTATGGTAGAAATTGAACTTGCCATAACTCATATTCCTTAACAAAACATTACATTCATTTAATTTAAGATATGCAATGTATAAAGAACAAAAATATGTATTCATATTCACATAACAATATATCCATACAATCTAAATTAACTGAACCATTTAACATCAAAAGGAAGATTTGCAAATAATATGTTTGAGCTATGTTTATTATTTAAGGGAGCATATAATTTCCTTGAATGTTTTAAATCTTGAGTGATTGAGCACTGACAACCAGAATGTAGAATACAAACGTACTGTGGCACAGTAATGATCAGGGAGCCAAGTGTGGCAGATTATGGTACAGGGGGATTAGCAAACTGGCCTTTCACCTATTGTAGTGCAATTGCGTCCCATGCAAAAAAAGGTGTTTTTACTGTTTTCGGGGGTTTTTTTTAGTTTTCATTTTTGACATTCAAATGACATGAATCCTTGTTTAGTACAGAGTCCAAACTTTACAAAGCTGTGTACATTATATATGGTATATGCAGCAATCAATGATTAGCCCAACTTCTGTATAGAGGATGAACTATTATGTAAAGTCATGAGACTGATAACTGACTGAAGAATGTTGTTACCCATTGTCCCTGAAAGAATTACATGATATCTCACTGTGGAGATAGTCTGATAGGGATCTCTTCAACCCTTGAAGAGAGTCTTATCTTTTTATCGTAGGTGGTAGTTTTTTTTTATAAAGCAGGGTCCAGTTTGGAAAAGGAGTATTCTTCAATAAATGTTTTAAATGGGGGCATGTTCAAGGAAATAATGTTTTCTTATTTGTTTATTTTCATTTCTTGACCTGGAAGTCTGATGGGGTATAGAATCCCTTTTCAGATGAGGCACAGGAAGAAAAGCTCCATTGGCACAATATAATACAAGATACATTGTAAATTACAGAGATAAATCAAACATGCGCCATCTTTGACAGTACATTATTAGAAAATAATACACGGAAGCATATTAAACAGGTTCGCATTACATAAAACCATCTCAAGTAAAAAAAAAACACATTCACATTTACATTGTAACAATCACACTGATACAATACATTCACACCAGTGCAACCAGACTATCATGTTGAAAGACAATATATTATGTATAAGCATTTCTAGGGGAAAAGCTATAAGCACGGATAAGCATGAGTAAACATACAGATGACTGTATTAATGTAGGAGTTATACAGGATATTCAGGCTGCATTAGGGTAATGTACCCTTAAGGGAGTAGAGAAGTACGACTCAAGTTAATAGGGCATAACAAAGTTAGTCGTGGAAAGCAGTATCAAGAAGTGTTAGTCTACAAGTAGTGAGTATAGTATAGCAGTACTTACAAGAGACTTAGACTATATACATTTTATTTACCATTAAGTCTTCGCTCTTTATCATTAAGGCCTAAATGTTTGGGGAGATGAGAGAGATGTGGGAAAGTGGTGGTAAAAGAAAGGGTTGTTGGGTTATAATTAGTAACCAAGTAGGAAAGGAAGGTGCCGGCTGAACAAGTAACCAAAAAGAAAGCACCCAGTCAACCACGAAGTAACACAAAACGAAGGTTTAATTGGGCATAGAACAAAAAGGTCCACAATACTCCAGACAATACGCAGTGTAAAAAACAATCCACACATCAACGTTTCGTCTATCCTTCTTCAGCATGAAATGCAAATCACTTAAACCCAGAACCTGGTGTTTAAATACAAATAAGAAGATGCTCACAACCAATGAATTTTAACAATTAAAAATTAATTGATTATTAATTAACCACCACCTAAATGATGATTCCAAAACAATGTTATTCACAAAAATAAAACACAAATGTTAACATAAATACACTGATTGTAAAAGTTAAAAACAGTTAAAAATAGTTTAAAAAATAGATCTGCTTAGTGTCCATGAATTAAATACATTTTACAGGAAAAAGTTTAAAAACTTGATGAGAGCATGCATATAAAATATGTGATAAAGTATATAAAAGTACTGCAATTAGAATCACTACTCCCCTCTGCTGGTAGCAAACGATAGTGCAACTATATGAATGTTTTTCAACCAAAAAAACTATATGTAAAAAATGAATTGATATCATACCCTTTCATAATTTTGCTGCTCTTAGTTTCAATACCGGAGTTAAGGAAATCATGTCATTTATTCCAGGATATTTATTAGATTCTAGTGTTATTTGCCAATATAACTCTCTGTATTCTAATAATGTTTCCCACATTCCCCCTCTGGGGTCTTTGGGGACCACCTCAACAACAAAAAATTCAAAACTAGCATCCTTACAAGTTAAAGTGTGTTTGTACAGAGAGTTATTGGCACATAATGTTCTGATGTCGTATGAGTGTTCGTAAATTCTTTGTTTGATTCGCCTCTCACTTTTTCCAACATAAAAGGCAGTACAATTTTTGCACAAGGCGACGTAAATTATTCCATTTGTGTTACAGTTAACAAAGGATTTACAAATCAGGGTTTTCTTTCTAGCAGCTATATAGCAGCTGTTTCCTGTCTTTAAATATGCACAGTACTTGCAAGCTCCACATTTAAAAACTCCTGTTTTATTCTTAGTGTTCTTGTTAACACTGTCTCTGTTACCTCTCTCTAAAATTCCTTTTATGTTATTGCCCTTTTTGTAAATGAATTTGATTTCATTATCAAAAATATACCCAAGGTCAGAAACTTGAGAAAAGTTCCACCATTCATTTTCAAAAATTTTTTTCACAACACTAGATTGTCCATCATAAGTAATGGTCAGACCTGACATAAAACCATCTTCTATAGATGGTTCTGAACTTGTAGCTGGTGTTAACTTGTCAGTTTCTCCAAGTATAGGTGCAAATCTAGTTTTTCTCCCTACAAGAACTTCTTCCTTTATACCATTAAATAATACATCTTAAACACTGTTTGAAATTGGAAATTGTACCCAAGGGTTTGAGGGTAAGTAAGTACCCTAACAATGTTTATGAAGGGACTGAATTTCACAATAATTTGTTAAAGGCTTTTGATAAATGTGGTTTTGCTATCATGGAAGCTATAATTGCAAACAATGAGGGTGAAATGTTAAAACTGTCTAAATCAATAGATGAAACTAACAAAGCAGTAATTAATGATCTTATGTTTACTGTGGAAGAAAATAGAGGAAAGTATAAGAAATTACTTAAAGATATTGAAACACATTGTTTTGAAGTACAAAATAGAAAATTTGGGAAAATTGATAGGGATATGTACGAATACAAAAATAAGATACAATACCCTAAACCCAGGTTTTCTAATAGGAGAATGAATTCAGAACTAAATAATGAAAATGAAAGTGGTGTGTTACATGATAGACCCAATGATGTATTTGGAGAAACAGATTGTGACGAGTTTCCCCCTTTGCGTAGATCTGAGAGGTTATCACACAAGGAACCCGTCAGTTACAATTCAAAAAACTTCACACGGAAGGGGGGACAACAAGTTTGGAGGTACAACCAGTGGCACCAACATTAGATATAACAAATATAGGAAAAATATGGTCCTTTAATGGCTTCAATATATTTAACTACTCTAATATTGAACTTACTAGGACCCATTTTGACCTATTCTCCAAGGGTTTTGGTTTCATTCCACAAGTTAAGACCAATGTGTTTAAACTACTGTTAGACATCAAACTATTTATCAGAAAGAAAAACCTTGAAATATTCTTCAAGGGCAAGGGTACACTAGATTTTAACAACAAACTCAGACGCAAGAGTACTTTCAACCCTCCATTACACCCTCAGTTAAAAAACTTTGAACTAAAGCTAGAACATGAATTAAGAAAGTCTTTAAGCAAACATTATGTCTACCCTAACCTGACTGAGAGTGAGAATATGATTTTAGACAATTTGAGCAAGGACAAGTGTCTTCGGATCATGAAGCCTGACAAAGGTGGGGGTGTTGTCTTTATGGACCGTATCACTTATGAAGGGAAGATGTTAAATATTTTAAACAACACAGACAAATATAGTAGGACTTCCCTAAATGAAATACACATAGCATACAACAGGATACAGGGACATTTACAGGATTTATTGCTGGAGGGATCCATTGATTTAAAAACTTATAACTTTTTGACAGTAACAAAACCCAAAATTCCTTCCATTTTCGGGATCCCAAAGGTACACAAAGACACAAATGACCCACCTCTTAGAGTCATTGTTTCCTCAGAGGGATCAATTACTTCACCCCTTGCCAAGTATATTGATGTCAAGATAAAAAACTTAGTAAATGACAACAAGAACATCTTAAAAGATTCATGGGATTTTTTAAGGAAAATAAAACCAACCTTACATACAGAAACTGCAGGTTTTGGCACCTTAGATGTCATAGATCTTTTTACAAGTATCCCACACGACACTGGATTGAAGTGGTTTGAAGAAATGTTAGTGCCTTTCAAAAGCATATCTCAAAATTATTTCACTACCATTCTAGTTCTGATGGAGTTAGTTCTCAAATACAATTTTTTATTTTTTGAAGGAGAATACTACAGGCAGATTAGTGGAGTGGCCATGGGTGCCCATTGTGCACCCGGTATGCAAACATTATTATGGCATACTGGGAGAATAAATACATTTTAACTCCCAAGTTTAAAGGAAAGTGGACCCTGTATAGTAGATTCTTGGACGACCTCTGTTTCTTTTGGAAAGGCACAAGAGATGAATTTGATGTTTTGTGGAATACATCAATGGGACAACTCATTTTTTAAAATTTACAAAGAATTTTGACCTTAGACAGGTTTCTTACTTGGATGTGAATATAACAAAGACTGATGAAAAATTTGTCTCTAAGGTACACAGAAAAAAGACATTTTCAAACACTTATTTACATTTTACCAGTTCCCATCCGTTTCATTACAAAAAAAGTGTTTTAAAAGGACAATTAGTCAGAATAAGCAGAATGACTTCGGATGATGAAGTTTTCAACAAAGAATGTGACCTTTTGTGCAGGATGTTTAGTGAGAGAGGCTATCCAAAGGTATTATTTAATGATATAAAGGAAGAAGTTCTTGTAGGGAGAAAAACTAGATTTGCACCTATACTTGGAGAAACTGACAAGTTAACACCAGCTACAAGTTCAGAACCATCTATAGAAGATGGTTTTATGTCAGGTCTGACCATTACTTATGATGGACAATCTAGTGTTGTGAAAAAAATTTTTGAAAATGAATGGTGGAACTTTTCTCAAGTTTCTGACCTTGGGTATATTTTTGATAATGAAATCAAATTCATTTACAAAAAGGGCAATAACATAAAAGGAATTTTAGAGAGAGGTAACAGAGACAGTGTTAACAAGAACACTAAGAATAAAACAGGAGTTTTTAAATGTGGAGCTTGCAAGTACTGTGCATATTTAAAGACAGGAAACAGCTGCTATATAGCTGCTAGAAAGAAAACCCTGATTTGTAAATCCTTTGTTAACTGTAACACAAATGGAATAATTTACGTCGCCTTGTGCAAAAATTGTACTGCCTTTTATGTTGGAAAAAGTGAGAGGCGAATCAAACAAAGAATTTACGAACACTCATACGACATCAGAACATTATGTGCCAATAACTCTCTGTACAAACACACTTTAACTTGTAAGGATGCTAGTTTTGAATTTTTTGTTGTTGAGGTGGTCCCCAAAGACCCCAGAGGGGGAATGTGGGAAACATTATTAGAATACAGAGAGTTATATTGGCAAATAACACTAGAATCTAATAAATATCCTGGAATAAATGACATGATTTCCTTAACTCCGGTATTGAAACTAAGAGCAGCAAAATTATGAAAGGGTATGATATCAATTCATTTTTTACATATAGTTTTTTTGGTTGAAAAACATTCATATAGTTGCACTATCGTTTGCTACCAGCAGAGGGGAGTAGTGATTCTAATTGCAGTACTTTTATATACTTTATCACATATTTTTATATGCATGCTCTCATCAAGTTTTTAAACTTTTTCCTGTAAAATGTATTTAATTCATGGACACTAAGCAGATCTATTTTTTAAACTATTTTTAACTGTTTTTAACTTTTACAATCAGTGTATTTATGTCAACATTTGTGTTTTATTTTTGTGAATAACATTGTTTTGGAATCATCATTTAGGTGGTGGTTAATTAATAATTAATTAATTTTTAATTGTTAAAATTCATTGGTTGTGAGCATCTTCTTATTTGTATTTAAACACCAGGTTTCTGGGTTTAAGTGATTTGCATTTCATGCTGAAGAAGGATAGACGAAACGTTGATGTGTGGATTGTTTTTTACACTGCGTATTGTCTGGAGTATTGTGGACCTTTTTGTTCTATGCCCAATTAAACCTTCGTTTTGTGTTACTTCGTGGTTGACTGGGTGCTTTCTTTTTGGGTTATAATTAGTCTATTGTAGGGCAAGAGGACAGTCAGGAATCCTTGAAATGGACTTTTAATTCATCTTTGAAAGTGATCTGGATGACATTGAGTCTTAGTGGGATAGGTAGTTTGGTAATTTGAATGGAATAAAAGGCTTCCGGTGCAGAGTTGACTTTGTGATTTAATAATAGGGATTTGTTTGTTTTACACAGACAGCTGGAGTGGGGGTAGGTAGGCTTGTAGGATACTTTTTTAAGCTGGGACACCTGTTAGGATTATGCACAGATTTTTGGGCTGCAAGTAGTTGTGAGTAGCTGAAGCGATAGTATGTTCTAGCCAGTTAAGTTTTTGAGGACAGTGGAGTGATAGGCACTGTAAGGGAAGATGCAGGCAAATATGACAATTTTGGTGTAGCATTGTTGCAACTTTGTGAGTCATAAAGTAGTGTTGGTGGTGGATAGGTGAATGCTGTAATTTTTCTGCTATATTCAGTGAGGTACTGTGTTATTCTGTAAAATGTTCCAAGCATTTGATGGGTCTTTTTGATTATTCCCTTACATATGTACATCACTTTTTAAGTTTTAGTCACATTAACACGTAGCAGCTTAGTATACACAACCATTTGAATCTGTATGCTGTTTATTTATTTTATGTATTTTTTATTTATTTATTTATTTACATTTGTTGACCGGGAGTGTCCGACTGGATGTAGGTCCATTTTCAGTGGAGGCCCGGGGAGAAAAGCTCCACAGTTAAAATAAACAGACAGTAGTTACGTTGGATTACATAGTGATTAACAATATAACATAGCAATTACTTACAACATATTTACAGATGAGGAACATGGTACATCAGTAGACAACTAGAATCTTTATCTGTGAAGTACATAACAGACATTAACAAATGTTACAATAAGATGTTCCTGCTGTATAATAATTACTAGGCTTATGAGCATCTGAGCTTGCTATAATCAAGGTAGTTAGTGGAGTGGAAAGAAAGGTAGTGGTTGGATGGGGTGGGTGATTTTAAAGTGGGAGTTGCAAGGGTATAGCCAGCATGTTTTTAGGTGTGCTTTTAGTAAAGTTTTGAAGTGGGTGCATGATGGTACAGAGGTAATTGTGGGTGGGAGGGAGTTCCATAATTTGGCTATGGTGCAAGAGAATAGTGCTTCACCAGCAGAGTTATTGGCTTTAGTGATCTGCAAGTGATTTTTGTTGCTGGATCTTAGTGGTCTGGTGGTGCGATAGGGTTGGAGTAGATTCTGGAGGGATGGGACATTTAGTGGATGGTTTACTAGTTTGTGGGCGAGTGAGAGTTGATACCATTAAAGGAGGTGAAGGAGTTCAAGCCAGCTGTTTGAGAAATTCATTTTGAAATCCATATTGGTATCTGAGTGAAATTAAGGGGTAAATAAGCATTTTATAGGACTTAACAGATGCTGGGAGATGTCTATCCAAGTTTTAATGGAAGAAAAAGATTCTTGGGTAAGTGGAGATTAGAAAAATTGTCAGCTACACTGAGCAGTGTTGAATCATCTCTGTATTGAATGAGAAATGCATGCATGGAAGCTTTGTGGAGGTCATTTACGAAGATGTTAAATAGTAGCGCTCCTAAGACAGGTCCCTGAAGTATCCCCAGATAGAGTTGATTGCCACTTTACAGTTTGGTTTCTGCTGATTAAATAGCTGTTGAACTATTGGAGGGTGTGAAAGACCTATACACTGTAGTGTATGGAGCAGTTCATGTGAAACCATTTCATAAGCCTTTGACAGGTCCAAGAACACTGAGGAAACCATTTGCCATTCCTTCTATTAACGTTTCTTGTATTGGCAAAGTCCAAGAAGGCAGGTGTTGCTCTGTGATTTTGTCTAAATCCATGTTGGGTAAGTGAGAAGATAATGTTATCTGTGAAGTGTTGGAGCATTTGAGTGTGAAGATATTTTTCTAAGATTTTAGAGATGGAAGGAAGGATAGCAATTGGCCTGTATATCGATAGGTCTACAGAATGTCCTCCTTTGTGCAATGGCAGGATTTAGGATGCTTTCAAGATGGGTGGAACATAGTTTTCTTGAATCGATCTGTAGTAGTGCAGCAGTTAGTGCTGTCGCCTCACAGCAAGAGGTTCTCTGGTTTGATTCTTGGGTGGGGTGCCCTCTCTGTGAAGTCTGTGTGTCCTCTCTACATTTGCATGGATTTCCACTCAGTGCTCCTCCCCAGGGCTCTGCTGAAAATGGGCTGTGTCCCAGTCAGACTTTCCCAGTTAACAAATGTTAAATAAAAATAAATTAATATGTTTACCGGACAGGGTACTCTTTCTGTGCTGATTTTAAGGTACTCAGCTGGGAGGTTATCCATTGCTAGGGTAATGGGTTGTTGTTCATTTTAGCAGAAATGTTTTGATTGTAGATGTGGATGCTGCTTTTAGAGTGAAAGAATCATCATGGAAGTCAGTGTGCAGATAGCTAGGATAGCTCAAGCTAGTTTCTTAGTATCAGGTCCCCAGCGAAAGTTTCGTTTATTGGCTATTTTTTGGTACCTGCCTTGGATTTTGTTTTTAGTTTCTTAGTATGACTGCTCATGAAAAGGAAGTTTTATTTTCAAAGGAGGCAGTAACCTTTCTTTAAAATTGTATATATCAGAGTGCCTAGTAGGTAGGTTGACTTTTCTGTTACTGATAACAAAAGGTGTCTCTTAAGAAGGTTACAGTGGTGGTATGAGAATCTGTGAGGAGTGTAAACCTGCAAATTTTGTTTTCTTCCATCTCAACTTTGTGGGTATAGTAGGAGGAGTGAAAGATAACTAATGGTAAACCACATTCCAACTTGGGAAGGTAGCCATTTTTAGGGTGGGGTAATGAAAGGTGTTGGAGAAAGGAGATGTGAGTTTCTATAGCATAATTGCCGTTGTGCAAGAACTTTATTAACTGTGTTGTCAATGTGAATAGTGGAGGTAGGTGAAGGTTCAAGAGTAAGGCCTAAGTATTTGTACAGTAAACTCTCAGTTAACTGGAACTCAAGCATCAGCACTCTCAAGCAACCAGAAAAAAAAAAATCGAAGAAATACAGTACAATTTTCATGTGTTGCATTTTCTGTTTTCACCCCGCAGAAACATACCTTATGTTTTTAGAGTTTTACAGTTTTAAAAACTTAGACAATAATAAATTCCCTGTCTCCCTAACATGAGAACCAGTCAAACCAAACAAATATTATAGGGTACAGTATTAGTCAGGTATATTTTTAATAGTAACTCTCAAGCAACCAGAAACTACAGTTATCCGGCATCTACCAATAACCATGTGTGCCATTTAACTGAGAGTTTACTGTATTTTGACACAAAATAAATAATAGTGTTACAATTATCAGTTATGGTATGGACTGCTGGTTATGGTAGTTTGTGAGAGGTGGAAAAAAGCATAAAAGTGGTTAATGAGAAGGTTGTTAGATTCTACTCAGGAGCAGAGATCTGAGAACAGCTGCTGAAACTGACTTTGAAGGATACAGCGGAATTGTTGGATTGTAGCAGTAGTATAAAATCAGTCTACAAAGTAACATCTAAAGTGAAAAATTCTTCAGTGAGGTTATTAATGAATAAAGAAAACAGAAAGTGTACCTAATATTGCAATCTGTGTGACCCCTATATTGCCACATGAGGAAAGTTGGTTGTTGGCAAGGTAAACAAATATTCTTTTCAAGTTAGCTTTGGAACCATTTTACAGAATGTATACCAAAGTTAAATTTTGCCAGTATAGTAATGACCAGTCTGTGGGCTACACTTCTGAATGGCCTAGTCATGTCAACTAATTCCAGTTGTAATCAGTGCATTGTAGATATTACTATAAATGTTTCTGCTGCTAAAAGTGGTGCTGATTTGTTGCTAAAAGCATTCCTGAAGCCTTGAGAATTTATTTGTAAAGAAGTTTTTCAAAGATTTTGTCTAGTGGGTAGAGACTGGACTCTGGTGATTGCTCAATATAAATAAAACTAAATACAATTATAACAATTATTAAAAATAATATGAAACACATGGTGCAGCTAATTCTAAATTTAAAGTCACAAAATGTCTGATAATTATTAGCTAGAAAGACAGTTGCAATTTTTGCAAACATCTGGGTGATGTCAGAGAAATTTTGACAACAATATTTGTTTAGTGTACAAAAATGTGATATTAATATGAAGCAGAATTGGCAGTACAGCATTTTGAAATATTAGTGGCTTCCATAATGTTAAACTTCTGACAATCTCTTGAAATAATAAAATATTAAGACTGAAAACTATGTGCTTTCTTTTTTTTTTTTGAGAAAAATTTACCAAGTGTCATGGCTATTCAAATAAGAGATGTAAGTTATTGAGAAAATATGACTACATGCCATAGCAGTTAATATATAAGATAAAATGTGCAGAACATTGAAACACTGAATTCAGAAGTTATTTGGTGCTTATTGCAAAATATAACTTCATTCTGGTGTTAAAATGGGATGTAGACATGTTGGTAGAGTGAAGAAATAACTGCCAGTATTGGCTGGATATTATTTACTTCCCAAGAATATGCAGCTTTGGTACCAAGCTAAAAATCAGATTTTGTCAACATTAGTGTTAAATAAAGTATGAAGTATACAGGACAAGGAATTCCTGGTGTATCTTAAAAGTTAATGCTAATTGAGAGAGTTAATGAGAAGTTTAGATTCAGACCGAGATCAGACAAACTAACAAACCAAAAAAAAAAAAATAGTTGGTGTATTTAATTTGAACTGAAAAATCAAATATTAGGTGAAAAAATAACTTTATTCTAAAACACAGTAGTTGAACACTGCATTTCCTGATTCCATTTCTGAAAAAAAAAAAGTAATTTCCTACCTACATAGCTGCAGCCAAAAGCATGCTATACCATACTCAGCTATGAAACTAGAGATTGTGTCTGGTCAGAACATAAAGAGAGTGACTGAATGCTTCAGTGACATAAGAATGCAACAAAATAATTAAAAAAAAAAGATTTTTATGAGCAGGAAACAAGACGTGTGTGGACAGAATTGTTTTCCCTCCACCAAACATTTATTGAATTATCACTTGTGAAACAGGCAAATTTAGTTTCATATAAAAGTAATCACACTATAATTAACATAAAGATTTTACTTCACATTTATTGTTATAGATCATATAACCCAAGCAACATTACATACATTATTCAATTCCTGCCTTTTTTTAAAAAAAAGAAGCATCATTATTAAATCATTACTTACTATATAGGCAATCATACATTTATACGAATTAAAACAAATCACAACACAATCCTAGTTGCAAGCATTTTACACCAAACACCATACTGACACACTCCCAGTTGCAAATATTATACATCACATATAATCTACCCAATTTTTTTCAATCAAACATTGCATAGGTCATTTAGTTTTGCTGCCTTTTAAACCTCATTCTTCCCTTGTGTGTCTTGTTCCCACAATTCCCATTTTTTCCCATGTAGTTTGCTCCTACCCTTTTCTAAAGATCTCAGTTCCAGTTGTTTTATCTGTGTTACTATATTCACTACTTATAGTTGGTTTAAATTTTGATTTCCATTTTCTAGTAATTGCTTTTTGGCAGCCTCCATTATTAGACACAATAAGGCCTTAACATGCCTGGGCAATTCCAGTTCTGTATCATAGCTCAGAAAAATCATCTCCCTCATCAGACCGATCTGCCCACCCAGCATATTGGATAGTGCATCCATCCTGTAAGGATTCCTTAAAGTCTGCCAATTCACCACACACCCTGAAAATATGTTTCCAATTATCTCTTTCTTCCCAGTCACACCTCCAACATTTGCTGTCTGCCTGAGGAAAAATTCTCTGGAGTCTACTTGGGGTATAGAAATATCTATGCAAACATTTCCATGCAAAAATCCTAAATCTTCTAGATTTTGTTACACATTTGGGAGACATATATATATATATATATATATATATATATATATATATATATATATATATATATATATATATATGTATATATCCTCCCATTGTTTCTTTGTGAATTGCTTATCCGTTCTCCCTTCCCAATCCTTTCTAACCTCCTCTAATTGATTCTTATAGTTATCATAAAATATTTTATATGCTCTACTATTTATTCCTTTTTTAAGGGTAGCTTATGTTCTAGATTCTACTAAAAACTCTTCTAGTGTTGGCCTTTCATTTAGAACCCCTTTATTTCTTTCTCTTTGCCTATACTCATATCAGTCCCTGATAAGGAAGGCAATCTCTAAACTGCAATCTAAATAAATTATCTTTCTCTCTCTAGTTATTTGCTCCCAATACCTTGGTTCTTTTGCCAGTTTCTCCAGTAAATTCCAGCTCCTTCTTGCCTGTTGTCTAGATCCCTAATTGGAGTCATCCCTATCATCAGAGTCTCATTTCTCCATTCCCATGTTGGCTTAGTTCTTAGAATACTTTCAGCTACTTTATGGATATAATATTCTGTACTATTATTACTGTTCTCCTTAAAGGCCTGCATCCAAAATCCCAGTCTCTCCTTGTTTCTTGAGCTTCTCCCCTGTTTCATCATCATCCTTTTACACTTTGAAATATAGTTTTCTGCTTGTACTATGTATAGGAGTATTAACTGTGTAGCTCTGAAATACCCCTTCAAACTGGGTAAACCCAATCCTCCCCATTCTACTGGAAGAATCAGCTTATCCCACTTGACTCTTGCCATCTTTCCTTCCCAGATAAAGTCCTTCAGCTCTTTATTAATTGCTATCCACAACTTGCCCTCTGTTTGATAAAAATATGCCTGACCTGTATATAAGAATAAAGGGACTAAAAACATTTTAAATTATTGTATCTTATTATCCATAGCCATATAACAAAGCTTCAATTTTCTCAATTTTTGCATTATCTTTTATTTAGTCTGTCCCCACATATCCCCAGCTGCCACACTAGAATAATGTCTAATCCATACTCCCAAATATTTCATTTTATCATGTCCCCATAAATATCCACCTCCATAAATGAACTCGTGTGTGGGTACATAATTTACTGCCATTGCCTTTGTTTTAGCTTTATTAACCTTGCGTTGCAAAAGATCTGAAACTGTCTCAAAATGTTTCACAACACTGTAATGTCTCTTTCTAGTTTTGTAGGTATAAATTAAGGACATAATTATTTTGGATAAATTGATGGAGGGATACACACGTCACTCCTATCACTAAAGAAAAAAAACAGTCAGTCAGTGGTAGAATTACTTAATGCATTAAGTTCTAATGAATTGAATAGACAAATATTTTCAAATATCTGTTTGAGTAACTTCACAAAAACAATATATGTTGTTATTGTATCTTTATAGAACTGCATATAAAAATAAAACAAAATCTAGGTATTAAGTTTATAGGTTCATAGGATATTACTAGGCTATTGACCTGAGGGTCTTTGCAAGTCTAGCCATAAAATCCCAGCGTAATACTAGATAAGAGATATTGTCTATGCCCAACATTTTTCTAGCAAGGAATACCCATATCCAAGAGTGAAGCAAGGGCAATCAATGGCAGAAATTTACAGTTTTCCATCCAGTTGTCCAGGTTGCACTTAAACAGGGTCATGGAAGTGCTGTCCACTTCTAAAACTCAAAATACTGAAATCTTGAATTTCAGCATATCGAGTTGAGAACATCGAAAGCCCACAAAAATGAAAACACATAATACCTAATCCCAAAATAACAAAAAAAAAAAATAACATCCAAACCTCCCCCTACATAACACTACTTTAATTTAAGCAGGGGGAGCAAGCCCCCATGCACCGCCCATCTGGAGGGCTGCACCCCCCAGATCCCCGCAACTTATATATACCAACTCCAAGGTTGCACTAACATGAATAACACACACACACACACACACACACACACACACACACACACACACACACACACACACACACACACACACACACACACACACACACACACACACACACACACTACAAATGTACAAAATTACCACTTTCAGCATTTACAAACACACACACTCTAACCTAGCTACCCTAACCAATTCCTAAAACTAACCCAAAAACTAAATCAAACCAAAATCCTATCCAAAATCCTAACAACATACAAACTTACCTGAATCTCGGTTAATAAACACAAATCAGCCAACATGCGTTGAACCCAGAAACAACGAAGCATTAAAGGGACAACACACTACATAATACACACCACACAACTACTAAAACTTCGAAAAACTAAGATTTGAGAAAATGCAGTTTTTCCTGCACTTTCGACATCTTCGATTCAAAATACTGAAATAGGAGATTTCAGTATTTCAAGTTTAAAAAGTGAACCCTGAGGTGCTCTTCTTGACGTGGATTGGAAGCCTGTTCCAGAGAAGTGGCAAACCTCTTAGAGATGTATCTGTCTCTCCAGCAAGTCCTATTTATGTCACAGATTGGCTTGAGGTCCCTGGAATGGGTGACTCTAGTCCCATCTGACTTATGGATATGCAGCATCTTTATTAGATTTGGGTCAGAGATAGCTTTGTAATCCAGACACAAGTCACCTCTGAGTAGTCTATACATTACTGAGTACAGTGACAGAGACTTCAGTCTGTCCGGATAACACATGTACTGGAGACCCTGAATTGTCTTAGATAGAAATTTCTGAGGTCTCTTAAGCTGCTGAAGGTGTCTGGTATAGTACTTACCAAAGGGAGCATTATATTCAATAATAGGGCCTTAATGGGGGATGAGTAAAATGGAGTTATAACCTCTTTAGCTCTTGAGGTGATGCCTTTGCTAATCAAGTGAGCAACAGAGAATGCCTTCCTCACCACAGTAGACACATGTTGGTCGAAGCTGAGGTCACAGTTAACTTGTGTTCCCAGTTCTCTCACTACAGAATTGGAACTTAGAGTACTATTGTTTATTTTATAATCAGTAGAGACATTGTTTTTATTGAAGGGAGTGATGATGCATTTTTTAGCATTTAGTTTAAGACCGTGACTTTGGCACCAATCATTGGCTGTGTAAGCCCCTTTTGAAGACTGCTGACATCACTGGTGGGTTCAATGATAGCACCTAATTTGCAGTCATCCACAAACTTGGTTAGCCACAGCCCCTCCGTTTTGGCTTCAGCTTCAGGGAAGTATATGTCAAACAAAAGGGGGCCCAGCACTGACCCTTGTGAGACCCAACTGGTGACAGATGTGCTGGTAGAGGTGATGTCTCCCAGTTTGATTGAGTGTTGTTGATCTGTGAGCCAGTTTGCAACCCACCTGACAACACAGGAGTTGATATTCAACTGATTTAGTTTGCCTATCATGCCCAAATGTGGGATTGTGTTGAAGGTCTTGGCCAAGTCAGGATAGGCTGTGTGCATAGCTTTACCTTCGTCTATGGCTCTGGTCACATTCTCAAAGACGTTCACCAGGTTTAACAGTCATGACCTACCCTTGACAAAACCAAACTGGGACAGATCTAGGGTTTGAAGGTCACCTATATCCTTACTTATGAGATCCATGATGATTCATTGCATCACCTTACAGATGAGGCTGTTTAAACTTATGGGTCTAGAGTTACCAGGGTCTGCTGCCAAGCCACCCTTGTGGATGGAGATAACAGTCTCTGTTTTCCATTCAGTGGGGACAAAGCCAGTACTCAGACTGTGGGTGAATAGGGTGCCTAGTAGAGTAGAGTAGCTAGATCGTGTTTAAGAACATTAAGAATGCAGCACGGAATGCCCCCATGGAGGCTGTATTCTTATTCTTGGAGAGAGCATTGATGACTTGCTCTTTGGAGATGCAGGGAGGAGGATGCAAAAAGTTAAACAGCTATGTTTAAGTAATGAATGGATATTAGCACATATGTCACTAGTTACCTAAATAAACAGTCAGACTGTTAAACAGATGTGAAATGACAGTTAAGTGCATGTAAAAGGAGATACTGACATTCAGCACTGAAATTAACTGCCTCCATTTGTTTTAGCTCTAGCATATGGAGAATCCAATTACATCAACTGCTAATTTTGTAGTGCAGTAATCCAACATTTAATGTTATGTCAGTAATTCATGCTAAACAAAAATGTCCTACCTTAAATATGTTGTTGTTATACATCAAGTGGCAGGCACCAGCTTCTACAGGTTTAATAGCAAAAATGAGTGTGTTTAATTGATAGTAACATTGCTACTTGAGAAATGGTTTCCTCATTTAATGTTGAAATAGCGTTTTATTTCAATTTGCAGTATAAATGAAAACATAATCTTCTGAATACACTGACTACTACTTTCTGATTATACAAGTGGCTTCAATCACTTAAAATAATTTGGTATGGACAGAATAATATAGTGCATATGTGTCTTGTAAAAAAAAAATTGATTTTGTCCAATGCCACTAATAAAACAAATATATGGATAATATGGCAGTTATCTAACAGAAATAATAATATGGTCTTGTGGCTTCACAGTAGTTTGTATGCATTTATTTGTCCATTAGTGAAGGACAAATGTATGCTGCTAGAAATCTATGCATAGAAAGAAATAACCTATACTATAATAAAGAGGTATACTGAATCTTGTTATGTTTACCATAGTGCATGTCTGCTTAGTACCAAAAGTTATTAATCACCTTCACTTGAGAAACGTTCCATGAGGTACAAAGTGCATTTATATGGTTACTTCATACACATAAATATTTGTCACATATTGCAAATACCCATACCCCATAAAAATGTGATGCAAATGGTTTTAAACATATCACCAGTGTACTAAACCAGTTGTGTAATGGAGTGCTCAATGCTACATACCTTGTGCGGTTAAAGCAGTGAGTTAAAATAAAAGTAGCGCGCGACTCTCAGGAGACAGAACTAGAGATTTTTAATGCAAAATTACTGACTTTAGCTATCATCACAGGAAATTGTATGAAATACTTAGAGCTGAAGTGAAATAAAGGTATTTTCTGTGTTGTGTTATATTCAACATTAGAATAAATGTTTCTGCTGTAATTTAGATGAAAATAATTTATTTGAAAATATTTTCCTTAGAAAACTGTCACTTTGTTGTAAATACTCATACTCTGACTGTATGAAGTACCTAAAATGTGAAGGAAAAAAACTTGTGTAGAATAAATTTGACCACAAAAGTGACCATCAGTGCTAACTTTTACCAAGTAATCTGAATCCACCTTGGAAGTCCCTGGCAGACTTTACAGGCACCTTTGAAAAATGAAGCTAAAAAATAATCTGTTGTGTATATAACTGTGTAAATAATCTACGTATCATTTATTTGGTACAATATTCATAGTCTTCTAGAAAATATAAGTACAGCATCTAGCATGTACCTGCAATTATTACATTTTATCCCAGCCAAGGGCAACTGCAATGATGATATGCTGTGAAATTAAATGTTGCTCTTCTTACCAATTTGTTAGAAATAAAGCAATGTATGATATCTAGTCATGCTATTTCTTTATGGGAAGCCTTGAAATAAAATGACATTCCCAAACCTGCTACATACACTGCTGTTTGGAACGTCCACTCATTAACCAGTGAATGGACCTACTCAAAAAACTATAAACCAAGTTCTAAACCTCAGTAAGCACATGCAAATAACCAGATAGTGCTCTTAGGGTCTAACAGATAATTTAAAGAACAACAGTAAACCTTTATTATGCTTATATCACTACCAAAGTTTACATTTTCAAATCCTGAAGCTGGCCAATACAGCATTTTTTGTGTAAGGAATGGTGAAAGAATGTTTGCATATACAGGCAAAAGAAGAGAAAGAGACAGAGAATTAAAGGCATTACAATCCACTACCGATAAATCAAAGTTAAATATAAAATCAAATGATAAGTCTGTAAACTTAGAGTTGAAAACATTAAACCAAACATATGTTGACATTTTCAATCATAAGATTTAAATAAACTTAGAAAACTTAAAACTGCAATTGTACTCTTTAAATCCTAAACATTTATGCAGATTGGCTATTAAATAACAGAAAATGAACAATTTAAACCATATTAAAGAAATTTCTTATAACATTGCAAGCAAAACTAAAATTGTGGCAGACTTAGCCGCTACGTTAGAATGCTTTAGGAGTCATTATGAGCAAATAAATAATAATAATGGAAGTATGAAAAAAAGTCAAAATACATTATAAATTAACTAATAAGCAAAGAAATAGAACTGATAAGCCTTTTTCATTTAAGGAATTAAAATCAATAAAGTTCCAGGTTTAGATGGTATAATTCCTGAGTTATATGAATTATTTCCAGATAATGTATTAACACTATTGTTGAAAGCATTTGAAAATAATTAAACCACACTTCCAGTATACCCCCATCTTGGAAATTTTCTCGTTTCACATATTTTAAAGCAAGATAAGGACCCTAAACTTTGTTCTTTGTATTTTCTTATTTTGCTTTTGACTGTAGATCATAAAATATTTATGTCTATTATTGTGAAAAGAATGAATATTATATTGGTAGGAATAATAAATGTTGATCAAATTGAATTTATACTAAATAGAAGGTTCAAGATAACATTAGACTTAATACCTTAATAGACTTTGCAAATAAGAACAAAAATGAACTTTCAGTAATAAGATTGGGTATAAATAAAGCTTTTGACTCAATAAATTAGAGTTATTTGTATATGTATAAAGTTATTAAAGAATATAATTTCTTTTAAGAGTTTATTAATTTAATCACAATGATATATAATAACTCATCTTTATATGTTAAAATAGGCTCTTTTCATTCAAACTCTTAAAATTCTGAAAGATACAAAACAAGAATGCCCCCTATTTCTTTTGTTATTTGCATTAAGTACAGAACCCTTTACTAATTACACTAGATCAAATAAAAATATAAAAGTTTTTTCAACAGATGAAAAATATTCCTTTAAAATACAATTTTATACGGAGGATATTTTACTTACTATTGGTTCATATGTAGTTACTAGGCTATTGGCTCTAGGGCCTATATAAGCCTAGCCAAAAAGGTACCCTGGCTTTTGCCGCCCAAGAAAATTATTTTCCTGTGCCCCTGTTGAGCAGAGCCACAGAAGTCATCCCCAGGGTGAATTTCCTATCTCCCATCTGATCATCAAGATTTTTCTTGAAGAGTGCTAATGAGGAGCTTTGTTTGATATAGATAGGTAGTTTGTTCCAGAGTATGGGAAGTCTCTGGGACAGGAATCTATCACTCCAGCATGTTCTGTTTATTGTTGAGACAAGGTTTAGGTCTCTAGAGTGTGTAGCTCAGAGGGATTGGGATTTCTTTAAGTGGAGCATGTCCAACAGCTCTGGGTTTGACATAGCATTGTATGTTAGGCAGAGATCGCCTCTGAGTAGGCGATATGCGATGGAGTAAAGCTGGAGTTTTTTTAGACGGTCTGCGTAGGGCATCTGTTTGAGGCCAGTAATCCTCTTTGTGAGGTATTTCTGCAGCCTTTCCAGTTGTTGTAGATGTCTTGTGAGGTACATACCAAAAGGGAGCACTGTATTCTATAATGGGTCTAATGAGTGATGAGTAGAGGAGAACAATTACCTCTTTTTTCCTGGATGAGAAACCTTTTGTGATGAGGTGTGCTTTGTAGAAGGATTTCCTGACTGCTGTGGCAATGTGATTATCAAAGGAGAGACTACTGTCAACCTGTGTCCCAAGGTCTGCTATCACACTTTTGGTGTTAAGTAGACTACCGCCTATGTGGTAGTTCATGGGTACAGAGTTTTTACCAAAAGGGATGATAATGTACTTTTTGGCATTGAGCTTGAGGCCATGGCTTTGACACCAGGCATCTGTCTCAGTGAGGCCCTTTTGTAGGATGTCCACATCATTAGGAATTTCAATTATTGCTCCTAGTTTGCAGTCATCTGCGAACTTCATTAGCCAAAGACCTTCTGTGTTAACCTGTACTTCAGAGAAGTAGATATCAAACAGAAGAGCACCCAGGACTGATCTCTGTGGTACTCCACTTGTCACTGGTCTGAAGTCGGATTTGGAGTCTGCTACTTTCACAGTGTGGGTTCTGTCAGTGAGCCAGTTGGCAACCCATCTTGTGATATAAGGATTTATACCTAGTTTAGTGAGTTTATCTATAATTCCAGAGTGGGGGATGGTGTTGAAATCCTGGGTGAGATCTAGATAGGCTGTGTGAACCACCTTACCCTCATCTACGGCTTTGGTGACCGCTTCAAAGAAGTCTATCAGGTTTAGGAGACATGATCTGCCTTTTACAAACCCGAACTGAGTGGGGTCCAGAGTTTAGAGATTACCATTCTCATTGTTTATAAGTTCCATGATGATACAGTCCATAGCCTTGCAGACCAGGCTCGTCAGGCTAATGGGGTGGTAGTTCCTGGGGTCCGTCGTGGCTCCCCCTTTGTGGAGTGGGATGACCATCACTGTGCACCATTTGGTGGGCAAAAAGCCTAAGGTAAGGCTATGACTGAACATAGTACTTAAGTGGGGTGCCAGTTTGTTCTGTAGTTCATGTAGAATGCAGTCTGGGATGTTGTCAGGTCCCATGGATGCTGTGTTCTTGGCTTTGGAGAGTGTGTTTTTTATCTGTGCAGCTGTGATTACAGGAACTTTGCATTTTTCCAGTATAGAGATGGGCCCTTTAGGGGGTGAGAGGGGGGTAAAGTTAGCACTGAACCTATCTACCAAGATGTTGGCAATATCAGTTGGTTCTGTATATTTAGTGCCATTGTGCTGTAACTCAGAGCAGATCTGAGTGTTGCCATTGAGATTCTTGACATAGCTGTAGAACACTTTGTGGTTATCTTTAGAATCAGTGGTGATTTTGTTTTCATAACTAGCTTTGGAGGATTTTATGAGGGGATCTCAGCTTCTTACTAAGGCTGACCAGGGAGTTCCTCCAATCATGGGATTTAAATCTTTTTTGCAACAGTTACTTTCTTCTGTTGTAGAATGTGCTTATGGCAGGGGACCACCAGATTGGCTTCCTTTTTTTGGAAGATAGCAACTTGGTTCTGTTAGGGATTGCACGATCCATGCTCTCATGTAAGTGCTTATAAAGTGCATTTGTGTAGGATGCAGCAGTCGTACCTCTATTGACCGTCTGCATTGGTGTCGTGAAGGTTGCCACTTCTATCTTAAGAAGCGTGGTTGGCTTTGGAGAAATTTTTTATAGTGGTTTCCCTAATGGGAGGTGGGGGCGGGATGTGGATGTCTAGAGTGATTAGCTTGTGGCCAGATCTGACCAACAAGGAATTGACCTCTGGTGTGGAACACCGGTTGCCCATGTTGGTAATGACTAGGTCTAGGATATTGCTGCCCCTGGTTGGGGTATGAATAAGTTGATCCAAGGCATTGGAATTTATGAATTCCCAAAAATATTGAGCAAAAGAGTTGGTACATGAGTAGTTTTCCCAGTTAATGGTGGGGTAGTTGAAATTGCCCATTATTAGGGTGTTAGGTTGTACCCTAATATTTTCCAGTGTATCAAGAAATGAGGAGTGGGAATGCTGGGGCATGGTGGGTGATCTGTAGCAAGCTACAATTTGGATTGCAGTCTTGCCCAGAGTTAGTTGCACTTGGATAATCTCAGATGCATTATGCTGAGCAACTAGCCTGGAGGTGTTGCTATCCTTAATGAATATGGACACGCCTTTGCCTTTAGTGTTTCGGTCCAGGTTAGGTGGCCGAAAGGTGTAGTATGAATTATAGCCTGGTAATGCAGGGGGTGCTCTCTGGAGCTTTGAACCAGGTCTCTGTCACTGCACAGATATCGATGTTCTCCATTTTAAGGAGTGCCTCAAGTGAGTGCATTTTGAGGTTTAGACTTCAGGCATTGAGCAGCAATACCCTCAGATTTTGCTTGCTTGTACCTGTTATGGTGGTGAATTTGTCATTTGAACCTTGCCTAAAAAAGGTACTATAAGGTGGCAAGAGCCTTAGCCAGTATCCGGAATCCCAAGGCCGACAGGTGCAGGCCATCTCTGGAAAAGCATCATGGTCTGTCGATCATGTCACCCCAGGCAGACAGATACTGGACCCCCTTAGAATGACACCAGAAGCTTAGCCAATTGTTGAAGTCAATCATTTTGTCCTTGTACTGTGGTATCATTCTTGGTAATGGCAGCATGCTACTCAGGGCTAGGGTCATACCTGCCTGAGCTACAAGATTGGAAAGCTCCTCCATGTCTCTTTTCATGTAGTCCAGGGAGGTACATCTCAGGTCATTCACACCAACATGGACAAAGACAGAGTCATATTTGTACTTGTTGTGGAGTGACCTAAGTGCATGCATTATGTGGTGGATCCTGGCACCTGACAGACAGCTGACAGTAACTTTCTCCTTGTTTAGCCTGGTGAGTGGAACATTAGTGTGCCTGACTATAGAGTCACCTATGACTAGAGTGTTGGGTACATTGTTATGCTTTATCGGCTGCGGTTGAGTGGCACACTGAGTTTGTGGGCTATGTGTCTTTTGGGTTGTGTTGGGGGGTGGAGATTGCTTGCGTTTCTGCTTTGGAGGGCCCTGTTGCTTGGGCAGATTTTTACTGAGAGCCTCTGTGAATGTAGGTGTGTGTTTTGTGTTTCTATGTGTGTGTTTTGGTGGTGTAGGTTTTGAGGGACTATGTGATGAGTGTGGTGTGGTGCAAGTGTTTACCTTCTCCTCTTGACTGTCTAGTCCAGTCTTGGGTGAAGAGAGCTTTGCTTCCCGTTTGGCTATGTAAGTGCATCTCTCACAGGCTGTAGTGCTGGGTGGTAGGAGGAGAGGGTTGCTGTGTACATGAGGCAATTGCTGCATTGCCCTAAGATGCCCAGATTAATCAGGTAGACAGGAGAAAACACTGGGAGCTGACCCTTAGACATGCCTGGATAGGTGCTTATTTATTAAGTACTAAAAACTGTTTTCCTCTAGAGAAGTGAGGAAAGTTGAGTGCTGTAGTAATTTGTAGCTTATTTAGTGCTTACAATGAGTTCTGAACAAGTGCTGAGCTCAAAGAAACAGATTTGATTGCTAAAATTAAAACTGGCTAGTTCTAAGGGAAAATTCGAAGAGCAGACTTTATGGTGCTGGGAATACTTTAACCCTAGCTAAGTGGCGATGTATAAAGTGTTTTTTTTTTTATTTGGCAGTATAAAATAATTTTTAACGCATATAGTTAATTCTATTAAATATTTTGAAGAGATTTCTAATTTGATATTTAATCACTGCAAAACTAATATGTTACTAATCAATAAGAACCTAAATTCTGCACTAAAAGATAGACTAATTTTAAGTGGGACAATACACAAATTAAATATCTTGGAATTATCATAACTTCTAGTTGTAATGAACTAGTATTAGAAAATTATAGAAATTTAATTAATATAACTACTCAATTAACCTCAAGTTGGAATACATTATTCTACACTATGGACAACAAGCTTACTTTAATTAAATGGCAATTCTACTTAAAATCTTTATGTACAGTTGCTAATTCTATCACCTTCAAAAGATTTTTTAAGAAAATAAAATCTATTCTTCTTAAATTTTTATGGTATCCTAAAAACCAAGGCTATCTTTTGAATGGCTTACAAAAAGTTGGGATGAAGGTAGTATAGGTTTCCTAAATACTGAATTATATACTAAATCAGCTATCTTTCAAACTATAGCTCAATGTTTCAATTCTTCACATGATTCCAAATGGAAATTAATCCATGAGAGAAGTTTACTTGTTAATGACAAAGCTACAGTAGAGACTCATACATAAATTGTAACTAATAAATTTCTCTGGTTTCTTAAAGATTTTTTGTATGAGTAGTAGTAATAACTGTATTTATACACCTTTTGTTAATAATGTCCTCTCTGCATTTAGGAGATATTTGATTACTAATTATAAAGTCAAGAATTTTATTTTTAATGCTTCCTTTAGCATTTCCAACTGAATGTTTAGTAGCATATACTTTGAAATTAAATGTTAGATCTTAAAGATAGTAATTTAATCTTTTGTCTTCAATTCATAAACCATAATAAAATACATTTGGCAGATTATTTACTAGCTATATATAGTATAAGAAATTATAACTGGATGAGTTTACAAAATTGTAAAGATTTTGTAAGTTATAAAATTAAGATAGTCTTTCATTCTTATATGAAATATGTGCCAAAACTTTTTAGAGTTTTTGTTTAATATTAATAGTAAAGTAATGAATAATAGGTCTTATTTATCTAAAATATATAAAATTATTAGAACAGATTCTAATTTTCTTGAATTGACTTTTCGGAATTATTCTACAAGAATCAACAAAGAAGAGTTTTATGATATGAATAAAAAATGAATACCTAAATTGAGGTAATTCTATGTTTCCACTTCATTAAAGGCTTTTTACTTGGAACTATTTACATAGAACTTTTATAACTCATGATAAGATTGCAGAAATACATAAATTAACAAATATTAATTGCTGGAGACATGGGGATACTTTGGATGCAGATTTGATTCATATGGTGTTGGAGTGTAAAAAGTTATCTGCTTTTATGGATTGAATTTTAAAATTTCACTTAAGCTTTGTATTCTGACAGATATATAATTATTAATTCTTTCATTTTATTCAATATTCTAATTCCAGACTTTGTTCCAAGAATACAACTGCCTCTTTTATGGTCTATTTTAGCTATATCACGGACAAAAAATACAAAAAGATGGAAAAGTAAATCTGCTCCATTATTTATAGAATTCATTTATTTAGCTAAAAGTGTATGAAGAAATGAATTGTTAACTGTTAAAACACTAAATGTTACACACCAATGTTACACACCAGTATATACTGGAAAAAATTAAGTGATTTACTTTAAAATATTAATGGTTTAATTATTTATTATGCATTTCTTGGTATGGTCTACTGTAAATAGTTATTTTGTTGCTATGTTTAAATATTTGGTTGTTTTCATTTATTCTTATTTTTAAACATTTTAATGAAAAAATAGTTTTTGCCAACAGTCATATTAAAGGAGTTACAATTGTTTCATCTCCAGATAGCACTTGTTTGTGGTGCAGGGTGATGAGAGGGGATGTATATCTTAGCTACAGTTATGCTTATATCCTAAGAACCTTTATCCTTTTTTCTAAAAAGGTGCATTACATCAGACATAAGTTACCAGAATGCAACACTATGAACATTTAATAATGAATTAAACCTGCTTATCTACTACTTAATTATAGCTTGTTGATTTCTGTTTTGTATGACTTTTGAATCTTATTTTAATTCTTAATATTAAACCAAACATAAGGGTTAAAAATCTATAAAAGTTCACTTTTCTATTAAGAGACTGAACAAATAAATATAACATTTACTTTGCCAAAATCAGACTTAAGTGAAAACCCAGGCTTAAGTGGTAAATATCAAATACATTTAAAAAAATACCATTTGTGGTGTAATATAGTATAAGTTATTGCAATGTAAGTGTCTAGCCTTACAACAGGGCATTTTGTCAAGCATAACTATAGCTACACATGCCATTTTCCATCAACTGCATCTGTTCTCAGTAAACAAACACACTTACACCTGAAATACAGTGATATATCACAGTGGTATAAAATACACATGAAGGAAAGTCAGTTCTATCACTATATGTATACCATTGCTGTTATAAACCATATTTCTGTTTACCTCAACTTAGCTTCCCTTCACTGAATAAGTACTTTCAAATTGAAAATAAATTAGTTAAATTTGGAATCAGACATGGCTCCATGCATCTTTAGGGGGATATATGACTTCCCTGTATTCATTTCTGCATTTATAGTGTGTGTGTGTGTGTGTGTGTGTGTGTGTGTGTGTGTGTGTGTGTGTGTGTGTGTGTGTGTGTGTGTGTGTGTAAAGCTAGTAGGATAAAGGTAAGAAATGGTACATTACAGGAATAGTCATTTGCAATTACAATTGAAAATTGCATTGCTAATCAAGTTAACATACAATCAAATATAATTTCACAAAAAAACTCTACAGCAAATAAAAGTTAGCCAAACTCCCAATTCACAACATGAATTTATTTACATGTGACACTGATATACAAGCTTACACATCCACAGTGTTTTATTTACCAGGGTGGTACACTGATCACAGTAGACCATTTGCAGACAGAGCCTGGGTGGAGAAATCCCACCCCCCAAAAAAACAAACAAAAAAAAAACAGAATGAATTTACAAAGACAGAGTAATCATAGAAGGTGGATATTCCAATAAACAACTGAAACAATATGAACATATTATTAACAAAGTAGATAAAACAAATGTGCATTAATTTTAGTAGCACATATAACAGTAAAGCAGCAGGGAAGAGCAGGGGGCAAAAGTAGAAGTGATGCAGGTGACGAGGGAGTTAGGTTATGTGTCCAGTGTATATATCTTCAGACTTTTTAATTATGCAACAAAGATCCTGAAACCCTGCCCTTCTCTTCAGTTTTTGACTAAAGATAGAAGCACTGTTTACCTCAATAACAATAAAAGATAGAATTGGTAATTACATATTTTCTTTGTAAGTACTATTGTATGAATAATAATTCTTCAAATAATACCTCTATACTTCTGGAAATGATTTTACCAAACTTTGTTTTATTACTGTAAGATGTTGACAATATCATATTACATTCAAATATGAGGAGAAGCAATTGACTCAATCATAGCAGATGCAAATTTGGTATTAGCTGCATTGAAGTATATATTAGTTTTAGTGAGAAAAACAAGCAAATTTATGATTTATTTATATTTCTTAAGGATGATGCAAGTGTTTTATTTGTTGATTACATTAACTGTACTGTGTCTTATCTAAACTTTTCTTATCAATATAAACTTGATTCTAATGAATCATAACATGTGCCACATTATTTTGCCTGGGAAGATTTCTTTCATTTGAGAATATATAGAAAATCTCTTTCACTACTGTTCAGAACAAGTATGCATCCACCCCTGCCATGTTTACAAATATAATTAAATCTCATGTTTTACATTTAAGTAGTGAAATGTGTGCTAAACCAATGAATTTGACATTGGAAGTAATACTTTTATCCATCTGGGTTACGCAACAGAGCATGTGAATAAAATTTGCATGAAAACTGAAACTGTATGTGTAATTTAATTGAGAGTTATATTCATATTTGGAAAGTGATGTTTCATCTGTTGATATAGCATCTGGTCTTATTTTAGAAACTGCAGAGAAATTAGGGTATTCATTGCCATTAAACAAAGGCTCCAAATACATCAAAGATTGTTAAAGAAGCATGGGAACATTTTCACAGTTTTCTGTGATGCTGAAAATTTGGAGTATGAAACTATCTTTTTAATATAAAAAGGTCATAGAACTTCAAGGACATACTCTTGTAAAACAATTATTGTGATAAAAAAGAAGAGTCCATGGATATGGAAAGAATCTTCCCATGTTACAGCTGTACTTTTTGAAAGCATATTACTAAGAAATATTTCTTTATCCAGAAAACATCGCTTATATTATCTTAGATAGTTTTCTGATAGTAAAGCACTTAGCACAATGTGAAGTATACACTGCTTTTTATGTTGGGAAATGTGGCAGAATGTTAAAGATTCATAGTTAAGAACATATGTCTGGCATCAAGACAGATTTTAATTAATGCGTCATACAGCATCAAACTGAGTATGGTAATCAACACTGGTTTAAATTTCTGGTTTTGGTGTATGTTTCATTAAATTAGAGTCAGACTGACATCGATAATATGTTAGAATAAGGAACTCAGCTAGACTATAAAATTTAAAGTTGACTGTTTTCCTGATTGAATGGACAGTCTCTTTAAAGCCCATACTGAATAGGGCCTTAATATTTTAATTAAATAATTGATTTAGGCAATAGAAGGCTATGTTATTTAAGATATATCTGACTGAAGAAGTTAGAAAGAACAGTTGAGGAGGATTGCCACCTGGAGCTTCTGGGTTTTGTTCTTTGCATTTGTTCCTGTGCCTGGAAATAAAGCTATTATAGTTACTGATCCAGTAATACTTTCAATTAAGGATAGCTAGAAAAGATGGTTACATGCACATATAGTTTTTCATTTTTGTATTCTGTTTGTTCAAATGATTATGTTTTTCTCTCTCTTTCTGTCTCTCTCATAGGTTTGTAGGTTCATAGGAGGTTACTAGGCTAGGACTTTTATAAGCCTAACCATGTTTTCCCTTGTTCCCTTATTGACTAGGTTGTGTGTTCTACAACTGCAGCATGAGTCTATGATCAGCACCGACTGCCCTTATCCAAGAGTGACATAGGTGGCACCCTGGGGTAAATTTATGGTCTCTCATCCAGTTGTCTAAGTTATGCTTAAATAGGGTCATTGAGGAGCTCTGTTTTACGTGAATTGGGAGTTTGTTTGAGAGCAGTGCCAATCTATGGGAAACATGTCTGTCTTTCAAGCATGTCCTGTTAATGTCACAGGCTAGGTTAAGATCCCTAGATCAAGTGAATCTTGTCCCATTTGACTTGCGGATGTGCAGAATTTTCATTAGAGCAGGGTCAATGACTGCTCTGTAGGCCAGGCACAAGTTACTTCTAAGCAGCCTATAAGATACAGAGTACAGTGACAGGGATTTCAGTCTGTCCATGTAGGTCACGTGTTGAAAGCCCTGAATTTTCTTTGTTGAGAAACCTCTGAGGTCTCTCCAGCTGCTGCAGGTGTCTGGTGAGGTACATACATAAGGGAGCATTGTACTCTATTAGTGGTCTGATGAGGGTTGAGTACAGGAGAGTTATAACATCCTTAGCTCTGGATGCAATGCCCTTACATATGAGATGTGCAACATAGAAGGCCTTCCTTACCACTGTGGACACATAGTGATCAAAGTTAAGGTTGCTATCAACCTGTGTTCCCAAATCTATCACCACAGGGTTTGAGCTACAGGGGGTACTGTTAATATTGTAATTTGCAGAGACTTCCCCTTGATGATAATGCATTTTTTTGCATTTAGTTTAAGTCCATGACTTTGACACCAATCATTTGCCTGTGTAAGCCCTTTTTGTAGTATGCCAGCATCATTGGGGGATTCAATGACTGCATCCAGTTTGTAGTCATCAGCAAATTTGGTATGCCATAGGCCATCTATTTTAACCTGGACTTCTGAGAAATAGATTCCAAACCGTAAGAGGACCAGCATAGATCCTTGTGGTACACCAATGTAACTGGTCTGCTGGTAGAGGTAGAATCCCCAACTTTTACTGTATGAATTCTGTCGGTGAACCAGTTGGCTACCCATCTAGTGACATATGGGTTAATTCCCAGCTGGGTGAGTTTCTCAATGTCGCCTGAGTGGGGGATTGTGTCAAAAGCCTTAGCTAAGTCAAGATAGGCTGTATGTATTGTTTCGCCTTCATCCAGGGCTTTGATGACATTATCAAAGAAGTCCACCAGGTTTAATAAACATCATCTACCCATAACACGGCCAAATTGGGTTAGGTCAAGAGTTTGAAGGTCACCTATGTTTTTGTTGATAAGGTCCATAATGACTCTCTCCATGGTCTTGCAGATAAGGCTGGTTAGGCTTATGGGTCTATAGTTCCCATGGTCGGTTGATGGACCCCCTTTGTGCAAGGGAATTAACTGTTACTGTTTTCCACTCTGCTGGGACAAAGCCAGTACTTAGACTGTGGTTGAAAAGAGTGCCAAGTGGTTCCTCTAGGTCCTGTTACAGACCATTTAATAGGCAACCTGGGATGTTATCTTTTCCCATAGAGACTGTGGTTTTTGGCCTTGGGTAATGCAGTTTTGACCTGCGCTTTGGAGATATATGGCTGTTGTCCATCATCTGGTATGCACCAATTTAGCCTAACCCTTCACCTTGTGTCTAACAGAGGAACTCTACTATTACGCAGGGCTTAGAGCCCTAAAACTTTTTGTAAGCTTTCAGCAGGCAAGCAAGGTTTTGTGCCGTGATACATGTAGACAGCGTTTCTTTCCACACTTAATGCCACATGGTCTAAATATAAGTGAATATTAACTGGTAAAGCATGGTTTCTGAGCCCCACACATGCTTACTGTAATTTGTAACACACTTTCTGGCTGGGATTATCTTGACTGGGTGAATGATAACTATGCCCTAGTCGCAAGCAGTCATATTTCTAGAACATTATAACTCAAAAGAATTTAAACAAAAAAGAGTACACTTACTCTTATATTTAACTCACTTACTGGCTGGGATTATCCTGACTGAGTTAACTGGTCACTGTGGCACTAGTAGCAAGTCGTCACATTTTTGGAACAGAATTATCCAGAATGACTCTCTCCATGGTCTTGCAGATAAGGCTGGTTAGGCTTATGGGTCTATAGTTCCCATGGTCGGTTGATGGACCCCCTTTGTGCAAGGGAATTAACTGTTACTGTTTTCCACTCTGCTGGGACAAAGCCAGTACTTAGACTGTGGTTGAAAAGAGTGCCAAGTGGTTCCTCTAGGTCCTGTTACAGACCATTTAATAGGCAACCTGGGATGTTATCTTTTCCCATAGAGACTGTGGTTTTTGGCCTTGGGTAATGCAGTTTTGACCTGCGCTTTGGAGATATATGGCTGTTGTCCATCATCTGGTATGCACCAATTTAGCCTAACCCTTCACCTTGTGTCTTACAGAGGAACTCTACTATTACGCAGGGCTTAGAGCCCTAAAACATTTTGTAAGCTTTCAGCAGGCAAGCAAGGTTTTGTGCCGTGATACATGTAGACAGCATTTCTTTCCACACTTAATGCCACATGGTCTAAATATAAGTGAATATTAACTGGTAAAGCATGGTTTCTGAGCCCCACACATGCTTACTGTAATTTGTAACACACTTTCTGGCTGGGATTATCTTGACTGGGTGAATGATAACTATGCCCTAGTCGCAAGCAGTCATATTTCTAGAACATTATAACTCAAAAGAATTTAAACAAAAAAGAGTACACTTACTCTTATATTTAACTCACTTACTGGCTGGGATTATCCTGACTGAGTTAACTGGTCACTGTGGCACTAGTAGCAAGTCGTCACATTTTTGGAACAGAATTAAAATATAAAAAAGAAAGATAACTCGGCTACGCAATCTGGCTACACTAACTCAGAAGCTGTATTATCTGCTAATCTCTGAAGTGGGCTGTAAGTGCTATATATGCTGCATTAGTGTTATTCAAAGATTTCCTATGCTTCATTCTTGAGGCCTGGAACAAAATAAACAGTTTAAATCTACTGGGTAAACTGCAGTTCATACCCTACAGTGCTCCTTTTCAAGTCTGGAGTACTTAATTACTCAAACTGTGTCTACTGAATAACTTCCTTATTCATTGTTTTAATTTGTGTTTCTGCTCTAATGACACTGCTAACTTAACTTTTTTACTGTGATTTTAAATCTGTTTTAGCACTGCTGCTGTATAAATACCACCTTTATACTTTTACTTGCATTTCATGTTTCACTCTTAGCTTACTTCCACTACATATACATTCTCTAGGCTACCCATATGTAGTCAGTTTATACAGATTTTACAAACCAACTTCCCATACTGCTGTATAAATTCATAATTTGTTTAACTTAACCTATCTCTTCCATTACAGCCTGCTGTGCATGGCTCAAAACCCCCAGGTGTTCTCAACTCTGCGAAGGAATTTCCCTAGTTTTCCTGCCTCTGAAAGAACCTCTAAGGGACACTTTCAAGTTGCCTGTTGGTACTACTAGAGCACCCAAGTCTTGTCTGAAATGTGTATGTACTCTATAGTGCTGCATATCACTAAATATGCATTTATTGTTTTTTTCCCCTGAGCACTTGCTAGCAGCCTACCCTAGACACTAAATACCTGTATCCCTGTAACTCATTACCTGCTATTTCCACTTAAGCCACTAGGTGGCAGTACATCATCTCCTTTTTCCTTCCAGGCTCTTGCTACTGTTACGTAACCCTATCTCTGCATCTATTTTTCCCTCCTAATTAAATACCCCCCCCCGCTATAGTTTTCTTTACAGGTTTCAAACCTGCCCCATACCCATAGTACCTCTTCACTTCTGAGCTTACTCCCTGCTCCATTGATAGTTTTTTTCACTGGCTTCTGCTCTGTTGCTTTCTCCTTTGGATCTTCTCGGCTCCATTCACCCTTACGGGCTCACTCTGCTCCCCTACCCTACCCCCAATTCCCACACACCCCCAGTGTTCCTATAGTTATTCTTGCCTCACTCCACCCACCCAACTTAATTACCCAATAGGAACTCTTCCCTCATTACCACAGCTATGTACAATCATCCCACTTAAACACATCATTCTCTCTACCTCACTAGCAACCAAAGCTCACCTAACCTTCTCTTATCTTTCCCTAAATCCTATTCCTCCTTATAGCTATCATTCTCTCCTCCTAATTTATACCTGGCATTCTCCCTCTGCATAGTCATGCTCTCCTTACTTATCCACACCCTCCAGGCCCCTTGTTTCCTCCTTCTGTTCCTAGTTCCACTATGCTATGCCAGCTCATACTCTTCCAATTCCTGTCCTATATTTGCTCCAACAATAACTAGCACACTTACCCAACCTCACCCACAACATTACTCACACTTCCACTCTGTCTCCTCCTTTCTCATTCAGCCTAAACCACTGCTCCTTTTCCACCCAAAAATCTTATCCACCTCAGCTAAGTTACCGACACCAAAACTAAGCCTAGATCTACCTTACCTCTTACTCAGCAAACCTAAATGGCCAAATGTTACTACCTGCAATAACCTAATCTTAGCTGGAGATATCAATCCTAACCCTGGTCCTAGTCCCCTAGTTAAGAATTCATTCCCCTTATCTCCCTCCTCCCCTCACAATACTCTTAAAATGTTTGCTATCAATGCCCAGAGCCTTAACAATAAACTACACCAATTTCACGCTTGGCTGAGCCATAACCAACCAGACATCTTAGCCATCTCTGAAACATGGCTCAAACCCTATATCCCCGACTCCAAAATTCTACCCCCAGGATTTCGCACCCTTAGAAATGACCGACTAAACAGAAAAGGTGGCGGCACTGCCTTAATTTATTCCAGTCTTCTAACCATAATCCCCTTCCAAATTCCAATTCCACAATTCAAAAGCACTGAACTTACAGTTGAACTTCTAAAAGTAAATAAACACAAGAATATCTGCATCATTGCCCTTTATATTTCCCCTGGTAAGAATATTTCTGTCCTCGAGGATATTCTCCTATGGGCATCTACTAAAATTAACTATGAAACATATATTCTTGGGGATGTTACTATAGACTGGAGCAAATTCAATACTCCCTCTCCCTCTCTTTCCATGAACCTCTATAACTTTACTCAGACTATCCTATCCATCAACAAACCCAACAAAACAAATCCCCCTGGATCCACTATTGATTGGATCCTAGTCTCCCACCCAAACAAAATAACCAACTCTGGCACCAGTCCTGACACCATTAGTGACCACCTCCCAGCTTTCATTTTTTGTTCCACCAGCTCCACACCACACCAACACAAAAACATCCTTACTCACAATCTTAGTCACTTCAACCCCACAGCCTTCTCAAATATTCTCAAACAAATGAACTGGCAAAAACTATACACCCTTCCTCTTGACAATGCTATAGCCTACTTCAACTCGATTTTCTTAGCTACTCTAAACTCCCTTCCCCTCTAAGAAACAAAAGGATAGGAACTAACACAGCTCCATGGCTATCCAAAGATACAAAACAAATCATGCTCCAAAGAGACAAATTAGGGAAACTTTACCAGAACAATAAATTGCCCAATACTTTCTCCAATACAAACAGCTCTGCAACTTTGTTAAACAGCTAATCACTAAGGACAAAAAATCCTATTATATTAGCCTCCAGTCAAGCAACAACAAAAAACCCAAAAGAGTTTTGGAAATCTATAAACACTCTTCTCAATCCAGGCTCCAGAAATAACCCTTGTCCAGACCCAAGCAAATCCAACCTTGAACTAGCATCAGAATTCAACACATTCTTCACAGAAACTATTTCTGACTTGACCAAAACCTTCCCCAACAATAACCCCCCAATATCTCATTTCTCTCCATCTAACTCCCCCAACAACCCTCCCCTTATGTTCGAGCTCAAACCTGTCTCCACAAACTTTATAATAAGATGTATGTCCAAACTCAAACCCTGCACCAACGCTCCAGACAATATTCCCTCTTACTTCTTAAAATGTGTAGCTGATGGCATTGCTCTCCCAATCAGCATCCTAATTAACAGATCCATAAAGGAATCTTACGTCCCTAAACTCTGGTGCTTGGCATACATTCTTCCTCTTCACAAAGGAGGCAAAAACACCAGCATCTCTAACTTCTGTCCTATTGTTCTCCTCTCATCAATTTCCAAAATCCTAGAAAAATGCATCCACTCCCAACTGATGCCCTTCCTGACCCATAACCATCTCCTGACACACACCCAGCATGGCTTCCACCCAGGACATAGTACTATAACCACTCTACTCTCTTTCCTTGATACTGTTAACCAAGCCTGTGATTCTGGACACCTAGATTCTACTGTTTTACTTGATCTTTCTAAAGCCTTCGATACTGTTTCCCATAATCACCTTCTCCATCATCTTTCAAACCTTCATCTCTCTCCAAATACTATATCTTGGTTCTGTAGCTGTCAGAAAGATCACAGGCAGTTAAATGGAAGAAATCCACCTCTACCTTCCTGTCTACCCCTACTGGCGTACCACAGGGATCTATACTTGGACCTATGCTATTTAATATTTTCATCAACACCTTTTACACTGCCTTTCCTGATTCTAAAATCATTCAATACGCAGATGATTCAACTATAGTCTGCTCCACTTTAAACCCCTCTGAATTGCTGACCAAAACACAAACTGCTTTTACAACCACTGAAAACTGGATGCAACAAAACCACCTTTCCCTCAATGCAAATAAATCAAAAATCCTACTATTCCCTCCTTCAAAGATATTCTCCTATGACAAAAATGCTTTTAAAGTCTTTACTCAATTCAACTCACCCATAGAAGTAGTCCCTTCTGCTAAACTCCTTGGTATCACTATTGATGAACACCTCAAGTTCGATATCCACATTCAGAAAAATATTAAGAAAACACACCAAAAGTTAAGTATGCTGTGCAGAAACAATGTCTTTCTATCCAACTCCACTAGGCATACACTGGCCACCACATATCTTCTTTTATCCTTATTATATGGAGCTCCTCTCCTAACTAACCTATCTTCCTCTCGCACTTCAAAACTAGAAAACTGCTACAGTAAGATCTCCAAATTTGTTACCAAATATAAAAATTCCACCCATCACTGCCTTACCCTACAATCATTGAACTGGCTAGAACTCACAAACTACCTGGATTATCTCCACCTCACCACTGCTCACAGTCTTATATTTCACCCAACTAAATGTCCAGCTCTCACCAATATCCTCCCCTCTTACACCCCCAACAGAACACTCACATCTGAAGACCAAAACTTAATCTCTATCCACAAACCTAAATGTCCTGCAGGCGAGCTTCTCTTATCTTTCTCATTAGGCAAGAAATGGAATTCTCTCCCTGCCATGCTACGAACTACAACTAATTCAGAAAACTTCAAATCTCTAGTCTTCAAACACCTGTCCACCAAATGGAAATGCACCTGCTTTTACCCAACCTAATTCTTAGAACATGCCCCCAAGAAGATTTTCCTCCCAGATTCCTTAGCTCTCTATTACCCATAGCTACTTCATCCATGAGTCAATCTAAGCTCTGATCTCTTAGAGCTAAACAGCACACTATTTCAACTTTGTAAATATTGTAAATAACTTCTTATTTTACATGAGCACAAGTAAAGTGTTATCGCTATATATGTTAAGGTGTTTCCCCAACCACAAGTGGCTTGCTCAAATGAAAACTTATTGTAAAATTCATTAATAATTCACATTGGTTCCTGCTGAATATGCCTAACACTGAATGTACATAAATTGTAACCTATATAATTGATTTCCTGCTGAATATGCATGACACTGAATGTACATAATTGTAACCTATTGCTATACAATGTATCTTGTATATTGCTACTTTATTTGTATTTGCACGTTTTTGTATATTCTTTTTTGCATTTCTTTATCCTGGAGTTTTCTCCCTGGGCCTCCACTGAAAACAGGTCTTCTGGACTCCAGTGGACTTCCCCGATAATCAAACTGGAAATAATTAAATAAATAATACTAGGTAGAGTGCTGGTGATAGGTATGCTTTGGAGTATGTCTGGTGGGGACAGGGGGGTGAAGTTTGCACCAAATCTGTCTGCTAGCAGGTTGGTGATGTCCTCAGGGTCAGTATGAGTGGTACCATCAACTACTAGTTCGGTGCAAAGCTGGGCCTTCCCTTTTAGATTTCTGACATAGCTAAAGAATGCCTCGTGATTATCCTTAGCTAGGGACGCTAGTTTAGCTTCATAATTAGATTTAGAGGACTTTACAAGATATCTAATTTGCTTGTTCAAGCTACGGATAGTGTAATTTCTCTGTTGAGTCAGTTTCCCCTTGTTCTTAGACATTATTTTCTTCCTCTTGTTTAACCTATTTATGCATGATAAGCACTAGAAAGCTGCAAACCACAAACCAAAGAAAAAAAGGCACTGAAAGTAGTCAAGAACATGAGTCCAACTAACTAGTATGAGAATTTAATAAATAAATTGAAGCGCTTTTTGTTTGTTTCCTTAAGAAAACTTCCTCAGAAAAACAGTTTTAAAAAACTTTAAACATCTTTACACACATTTAAATAATCACAATTAATGTCATCTAAACCAATCACCGCTTACAGCGTATCAACCATTCCCTAAATGACTCTCTTAAAGAAATCCAACACATTTAAAATAAGTAGTTGAATGTATATATATATATATATATATATATATATATATATATATATAACATGTATAACTAAGTACATTAATACTAGTTTCAACTGTTGACTTCATAGTGTGTTAAGCTATTGAGCCAATTTATCAGCAGTATGTTGTCAAAAGATTGCCATCTCAAAACAATATACTGAAATAGTGCTGGCAAACTAATGAAATACTATGAATGACCAATAAGCTTAATAAAACATATTAATATATTAAGCACTATACTTCACACTGAGTAGAAATAAATAGATATATACATAGTGCAGTAATTACCATTACTAAATGGTGTTTAAAAATATTTTAAAAGTATTTTAAAAATGTTTAATTTTTAGTTACTAATAGTGCCTATTGTGAAAGGAAGCACAACATCAGCGCCTGTAACATTAGTAACTAAAATAACTATGTATATATCTATTTATTTTATTAGTTTGCCAGCACTATTTCAGTATATTGTTTTGAGCTGGCGATCTTTTGACAACATACTGCTGATAAATTGGCTCAATAGCTTAACGCACTATGAAGTCAACAGTTGAAACTAGTATTAATGTACTTAGTTATACATGTTTTATATATATATATATATATATACATTCAACTACTTATTTTAAATGTGTTGGATTTCTTTAAGAGAGTCATTTAGGGAATGGTTGATACGCTGTAAGCGGTGATTGGTTTAGATGACATTAACTGTGATTATTTAAATGTGTGTAAAGATGTTTAAAGTTTTTTAAAACTGTTTTTCTGAGGAAGTTTGCTTAAGGAAGCAAACGAAAAGTGCTTCAATTTATTTATTAAATTCTCGTACTAGTCAGTTGGACTCGTGCTCTTGACTGCTTTCAGTGCCTTTTTTTCTTTATTTATGCATGATGTCCACCAGGGTGGCTTGCTTTTTTTTTTGTGAGGACCTTGTTTTGATCTGTTCAAGTGCAGCCAAGTCTATACATTTGTATAGGTGTTTATAGAGGGCATTTGTGTATACCTCTATATAGGAGTCATTGTTGACAGCGATAGCAGGAGGTATGAAAATATGTATGCCATCACTTAGGAGACTATAGTTTGCTTTGGAGAAATTTTTCATCCTTTTTCCTCTTGAGTGGTGTCAAGTATGATCATTATTTCGAATGAGACTGATTTATGATCAGACCTTACCAGGGAGGGCAACGCACAGGGGGGGTGTAGAGAACCCCTGTGTTGGTGAGTAATAAGTATAGTACATTAGAGTCCCTTATGGGGCTGCACACTACCTGTTCCACAGTATTTATATTAATGAAGTCCAGGAATCTTAGGGTAAGCATTTTTGTTTTCAAATGTGACTCCCAGTCGATGGAAGGATAGTTGAAATCATCCATGACCAAGGTGTTTGGCTATATAATGAGTGACTTAAGTAGGTTCAGGTAGGTAGAGTCGTTCGCATGATGCATGGTGGGGGACCTATAGCTAACAATGATATGGAAGGGGTTTTACCTACATTTATATGCACTTGGAGTAGCTCCAGGGAATCATACTGTTTGACCAGTCTTGAGGTGTATTTGTCTTTAAAGAAGATGGAGACACCTCCACCTTTGGTTCTTTCATGTTTGTTTTGAGGTCTGAATGTGTGGAAGGCATTGTAGACTTGCATGGCCAGGAGTGTCTCTGCAGCCTTGAACCATGTCTCTGTGACTGCCGAGACATCAGCATCTTCCAAGGTAAGGAGTGGTTCCAGTGAGTGCAGTTAGTGATTTAGACTCCTAGCATTAAGCAGCATAACCTTGAGTTTGTCTCTAGTGGATATTTTTACATCAGGGATTTTGTTGTTAATACATTGCCTAAAAAAGACACTATGGGGGAGGCAAGTACCTTTGCCAGTAACCAAAAGCCAAGAGGCGACAAGTGAGGACCATCTCTGGCAAAGCAGCATGGTCTGTCGACCATATCTTCCCAGGCTGACAGATTCTGGATATCCCTGGATTGACACCAGAAGCTAAGGTAATTGTTGAATTCAATCATTTTTTGTTTATATTGAGTCATTATCCTGAGTGAAGGTAGAATGCTGCTTAGGACTAAGGACATACCTGCCTGGGACACATAGTCTGATAGCTCAGTCATGTCTCTCTTCATATAGTCCAGTAAGATACATCTCAAGTCATTCACTCCAACATGGGCTATGACAGAGTCATAATGGTACTTGTTGTTGAGAAACTTGAGTGCATGTATAATCTGATGGATCCTGGCACCTGATAGGCAGGTGACTGTGACCTTCTCCCTGTCCAGCCTGGTGAGGAGGATATCTGTGTGTCTCACTATGGAGTCGCCTATGACCAAGACATTTGGTTTTGAAGTGTTTTGCCTATGTATAGAACTGCTTATGTTGCTTAACTAATTATTTTCAAGTTAAAGTAGGTTTATCTATTAAAGTGATTAAGTTTGAGGCTGGCTTTCTATTTATTAATTTATTAATTGATAGGAAGCTGTTTGTGCCTAACTGATGACAATCTGCTGGCATTCACCTACATTGGCCAGGCTTCTCTGTATACTATCATTTGTGTTTGTAGTTGTCTGACTTATTAATAAGAGTGAAATAGCAACTGCGAGGTCCCAAGCCTGGAAATCTGTGGTGGTAGCAGTCTGCTGCCATGAACCAAGATAGAAGACTATACTGTGGGACAATATTATCTGGTACCCTAGAAATACTGCGTTTGTGTGTGTGTGTGTGTGTGTGTGTGTGTGTGTGTGTGTGTGTGTGTGTGTGTGTGTGTGTGTGTGTGTGTGTGTGTGTGTGTGTGTGTGTGTGTGTGTGTGTGTGTGTGTGTGTGTGTGTAAGAGTTTATTCAGAGTACAATTACAGTCCATAAAATACAAACCTCTTCTAAAATGTAGTTTATTACAACAACATATCATGTCACATACCATGTGGGATATCAGTGAAAAAAGATACCCAGCAATTTATTCACACGGATTTGTGTTCCTGAAAGCAGAGAACCAGGTATATTCCAGTTGTCTGGCAGTTAACTCAGAAGACTAAACCTCTGAGCTGCTAATGAGCTACTTTCTGGCCCAAGGTACTGGGTTTGAGTCTTTTCATTTGCCTACCGTGTGACTTTGAGCAAGTCACTTAACCAAAAAGTGCTCACTGGTTGTCCCTGAAAAGGAGCACTTTGTCTGTCAGACTTAATTGATCAGCATATAGGTAAAAAAATAAAATAAAATAAAAAAAAATTCAATATAATACAACTGAAAAAAGCATATTTTTACAAGCATCCATGATATAGCCACCATGCAGTGCAATATATATATATATATATATATATATATATATATATATATATATATATATATATATACACTCCCCAAAGAAATAAAAGAAACATCACTGGATATAAGGCTACCTTTATAAGTTTCATCAGCCAGAACACAATGGGAACTCTCCTGATAAATAGAAAACAGTCAGCTGACAATTTCAATTTCACAAATACAGGTTGCTTTCTAATGATGTTTCATACCAGATGACATATCAGTGAAAAAGATTTTCACTGATGGGCTCCCCCACCATGCGATACATCAGTGTGAAAGTGCATATCCAATATGTTGCTCCAAACAACTCCTCAGTATCACAGTATTACGGTGATAGGTCAAAGAACACAGAGTTGAAATATAGCCCATATTAAGTCAAAAGGAAGGCTGAGATAGTGTTCTCCAGTTTGCCATGTCTTGTTTCAATCCCGGATGATGACTCTTGGGAGCAGTATATTCTTATATATGGCATTATAATTACATGGTCTATAGCGTTAGAATAATGATAATGAGTGGCGGATGTACAGCAGAATTCCGCATTTGTACAGATTGCCAAAAGGAACATATCAGAATGATGGAGAAAATGAAGGTTATTTGTTTAACAGGTACCAGGTTTATCAAAGACCCTATTTCTAATAATACTGTAGGTAAAGCACCATTCTCTTTTTTAAAATGACTGGCTGAATTCACAGTGATACACTATGGTTATAAAATTGAAACAAATGTATGTAGACATTATACAGCAATGTGCAATGCACTATATTACATTCATACAAAATAATCCAAAGTCTTTTTTTCAGAGACTGTCATTTTCCAGTCACTGAAAGTCCACTTTGGGTCCTGTCCATTGAAAAATGGTGAATGATGTCATATTCATTATATATGTATATATATATATATATATATATATATATATATATATATATATATATATATATATATATATATATATATATATATTATATATCTATATATGGGTCTACTTCATATGGTCGACATTCATATGGTCGATAGTTCATATGGTCGAAACTCATTTGGTCGACAGCTCATTTGGTTGACAACTAGTACTCAAGGCACTTAACAGGGATTTTCCCCCTCCCCAAAGTTGTGCGACCCTGGAGTTGATATATATAGATGGGGGTGTGGTGGGCACAGCTACCCACATTGGGGTGTATGGGAGTGAAGCCCCCCAGTAATATTCATTTAAAAGTCCTTTAAAACATGAAAATACAACAAAAACTCAACATTTCTAACAGATATAGGTGGAGGGCTTCGCCCCTGCTCCCCCCCATTGTGGGGGACAGTGCCCCCCACATCCCTTCTAACTATATTTATCAACTCCAGGGTCGCACAACTTTGGGGACGGGGGCAAATCTCTGTTAAGTGCCTTGAGTACTGGTTGTCGACCAAATGAGCCGTCGACCAAATGAGTTTTGACCATATGAACTGTCGACCATATGAGTTTAGACCATATGAACTGTCGACCATATGAAGTAGACCCATATATCTATATATAGATAGATATATACCACAATGATGGCATCTGGATATGCAAGTTCTTGCAGCATTTTGATTAACACCACTAAAATTATTAAAGCAGAGAAGTAGTCCTTACAATGGAAATGAAGCTCCAGCCCTAAGTTATTTTTCATCCTTAGTAACAGTGTGTACTTAGACATATTTTATTATAAAACTCTGTTTTGCAACTAAGTTGATATTTTATGGCTAGCTTAATTAAACACTATTCATTTGTAAGCCTAATTATGCTCCCATAAATATCCAGTGTATTTGGTGTAACTGAAATTTTCAGAGGGAATATAACTCTTCCTGTGTACAAGAATAGTAGGAAGTAAAAGGAAATGAAGTGACTCAGAAAGGTAAGAGAGGCAAACCTTGAGGACTCTGAGAAGTTTAAAAGCAAAACCCAAAGTTGAAAATAAGAATTCAGGTAATAAGCATATCACCCACTCTGTATCATGGCTAAAAATTACCCTTTTAGGGTGTTGTGCAATGAGTAGTCTCAGCAACAACAAGTAAGTAGGCCTGTTTATTTATCTGGCTGCTTTTTGCAAATAAATATGTCTGCTATTTTGATTTTTTGATCCTGTACAATACCAAGGGGAAGGTCAGATAGCACCCTGACCTTCCATCTCACTGAGCCATGTCTGAGGTGATGATGTCAGGGTTAGGCAGTGATGCAACTCTAACAAAGCTACAAGAGGAGCCTTGGTAGGTGACAGATGCAGCCTTAATTTGTGAAACATAAAAGATAAAAGATCAATGGTTAACTTTTTGCAAACGTTGTGAACTGTCTAAGAAAATATGTGTTCAAGCAAGTAGACAAAGGGGACAACCGGGTTATTTTTGAAAATGATCAATGTATTAGAATATGTGACAATTTGTTAAACTCTTTTTACAGGTATAATTATAGTGAAATAATAAAGGAAATTCAAAACTGGAAATGAGGTGAGAATATGAAACACAGAAATATCTCTGAATACTTGGAGGTTTTCTATGCTTAAAAACCCAGAGCTGTTGGACATGCTACACCTAAAGAAATCCCAATTCCTCCAAGCTACATGCTCTAGGGACCTAAACCTTTTCACCGCAATAAACAGGACATGGTGGAAGGATAGATTCCTGTCCCAGAGACTTCCCACACTCTGGAACAAGCTACCAATCTATGTTAAGCAAAGTTCCTCATTAGCACTCTTCAAGAAAAATCTTGATGAGTGGGTGGGAAATAGGAAATACACCCCAGAGATCATATCTGTGGCTCTACTCAACAGGGGCACAGGAAAATAACTTTCTTGGGTGGCATAAGCCAGGGAATCTTGTTGGCAAGACTTACTTAGGCCCTTGGGCCGATAGCCTAGTACCTACCTATGAGCCTTATATAAACCAGCTAACAGAGGTATTTGTCCCACTCATTAAGTATCCACATAGTAATAAAATTAGTCCATGGTGATCTACAAAACTTGAAAAAGAAGGATCGATGAAACAGCATTAATGGAAAATGTATAAAAGAATACCAAATGAATGTAACAAAATTAAGCATCAGACTGCTAAATCAAAGTTTAGTAAATTATTAAGATATGCTACATATAGTTATGCATTCAAACTGGCAAAGACTACAGCTGTAAATAATAAAAAAAAAAAAACTTTTTTTCTCAGCTAAAACACTATAGGGAGGATACAACCTCACAAGATCCAAACATAAAGTTTTAGTGAAAGTTTTAAAATATGAGGAGAACAAGTCTAACATGAATTTCCTGCTTAGTTAAGCAGAAGCATATTGTTGTCAAGCGAGAATGGAAATCAAGCCAGAAGTAGATAAAAACCAGGCAGCAACTGAATGTGCCAAAAAACAAAAAAAAAGAAGATAAGGCGAAGGATCAAATGACAAGGCAAGAAATGTAAACAATTGCATAAATATAGTTCCAAGTACAGAAAACTCTTGGGAACAACTTCATGTTGGACAAGATCTAACACAGGAATGGTTAAAGAGAGGTGAATTTAAACCAGAAGAGTAAAGGTTAATATTTGCAGCCCAGGACAGTAGAGTATGTACATGTTCATTTACAAAATCCATTGAACATGTCAGAGAAACAGACAAATACAGGTTTTGTAAAACAAAACTGGAAACAGTTGCACATTTTAGCTTATACTGAAAGGAATAATAATATGGTAAGGCTGTTGCACTGGGGATTGTGCAAACATTATAATATTGAAGTAATTGAGAAGCACTGGAAACATGAACCACAAAGCATTATAGAAAATGATGAAGTTTATATCACATGGGATCACCTATTACCAACAGTTCAAAAACCAGTTGCAAGAAAACTCCGGTTGCAAGAAAACCAGATACAGTACTCCAAGAAATGAAAACAAAAGTAGCATTGATTATTCAAATTGCTACACCCAGTAATTAGTGTCTTACATACAGAGAGACACAAAGTCATAAAATACCAGGATCTGCAGGCAGAAACAAGGGCAATGTGAAAGAAGGCTACTCAGACAGTTCCAATAATAGTAGAAGCAAAGGGTTTCATAAAGAAGAATTTGCAGTTGTATGTTACCAATACATGTAGCTCCGTATGAATTGCAGAAGGAGTAAATTTTTGGCGCATTGTGGGTGCTGCAAACAACACTTTTGGCTAACATCAAGGACTGAAACAATACTAATTTCATGAACTTTAATCATACTTTCACTTAGGAATGGGATCCATTTCTGTCATGGTATTAGAAACCCAAAAGTCTTGGAGAAATTAAAAAAGGATACAATATCAAATATAATGATAGAACATAAAGGAGTCTTACTCACTGAACCAAAATTGTTTTTTTCAAACACATTTATTGCATTATCACTTGCGACATAGGCAAACTTACATTTATATAAAAGAAATCAAACCATATCAACAAGTTCACATCTACAAATGCTATACATCACATATATTGTTATGTCATATAATCAAAGCAACACTAAACAAACTGTTCAAGTCCTGCCTTCTCTTAAACCTCATTTCTCATCCAAAACAGTTTTCTGCATGTATTGTTCCCACAATTGCCATTTGTTTCTATGTCATTAGCTCCTACCCTTTTCTAAAGATAAAACATCCTGTACTCTTATGCCTGTTACAATATTCACTACTTCAAATATAGTTGGCATAATGGATATGTTATTTTTATGTTTATTACTGCTTATTTTAATATACTGTTAGCTTAAAAGTACTGCAAACAGTTTTATATATTTTTTAATATTTAGCTGAGAAAAACAGTTTGACTTTTCTAGAGTTCATTAGAGCTTAGCAAACAGATGGTAAATGTTTCTTGTAATCATTTAACCTTGAAAGGAAGCTAGTTACTTTGTACTTGTATTGAATGTCTCTGAGATAAGTCTGCTGAACGTAAACACATAAATCATGTCAAAACTATAGTGAGAAAGTTTTAAGCTATTCTCCCATATGCATACCTTGTTATCTGTTTAATCCTTTCCACCTTGAAAATATGTGTTTTTGTTTTAATCTGAAGTTGAGAAAAATTTGAACTTTGTATGAACCAATCTATTTTTTTTAATTTATGATATAAAAAGGGTTACATTTGAGCATACAGTTGAATCCCTCTAGTCTGAGATATTCCAGTATCATGATACTTTATAATAAATACTATGTTTGCATCCAGAATCTCCAACAGTCTGTGCTTTGAATTGAATAGCTACATGATATTATCTGCTAACTAACGTTCATTTTCAGATGATACCATGTCTGCCATGGTGGTACGGCAGTAGCATTGTTACCTCACAGCAAGAGGTTCTCCCGTTCGATTTTCGGCTTGGCTTGGGAGTGCCTTCTGTGTGGAGTCTGCATGTCCTCCCCGTGGTTGGGTAGCGTTCGAAAGACATGCGTGAGTAAATGGGTGTGCCTTTGTTGAAGGTTGGGTGCCGAGCTGGCACCTCAGCATTTCATAAAAATCTACTGCCAATCATTAGCGGACTGGAGTTCCGCTGTGGCGATCCTTTACCGGGAAAAAGCTGAAAGACAAACAACAAACCATGTCTGGTACCATTTTAACCAAAGTTTATTTCTTTTGCTTCACATCACTGGACACTCTGTCAAGAATCTCTTCAACCAATTCTGAGCACTGAATTCAGTAAGTGCTTTTAACTTTCATTTTGTCTTTGAGTTCCTGTGAGTTTAAGTGATGCCAATGCACCTTTGGGCAGTCTGCACATTATTTATTGCACTGGTAACAGCATTCTCTGTTTAGTTTTATGTTCACAATTGTGAGGTTTTCCTTATAGCATATACTACATGCAATAATTGGGAGGGGTCCCGTACCTTAACTGAACAGGGTTTCAGTCATAAGCACATAGCAGGGAGGGGCCTTGTACATCTGCCAGTTTGTATCAGTCAGTTAACATTATTGAATGTGCTTTGTGCTATTATGAAAAAAAAAAAGAAAAAAAAGGAGAGAGAACAGGGGGTTAACCAACAGCACAGTATACTACAATTTATATTATGGTCAAGTCAAGCAGTAAGATTATGGAACAATGTGTTGGCACTCCATCCCATTTAAAAAATATATATCTTTTTTCTAATTTCCTGCCTTTGATAACTAGAATAGACCAGTTTCCAGGCTTTGCTGGTTTCAGGACTTTAGTTTCAGTGTTCAGAGTTATCCAGACCTTGCTGTGGTAGAGGGAGGTCCTACTGCTTACCAGTGAGAGTGGGAGCATTACACTGCCTATCTAACACTAGAGGAGTGGTTTCCAGCTTTGAAAATGCAATTTTATTGGTCATTTTGAGCTGATTTCTATCCCTTTCATCTTTCTGGCATAAATATGCATGTTTGCACATGTTTGAGCTTATTTTAGATGAGCAGATCCTGTTTGAGCATCCTGCAGACTACTACAGCACCAGAAACAAGAAAGAGAGACTTTTTGTGCTAACTGCAAGTACGTTTTGCTGAATTTTCTATTTTTTACTGATTTTTGGTCATTTTTTTACCTGCACTTCTCAGAAAGCTTAAAAAGTAGACTAGCTACTTATTTCACTGTATTTCTGCATGTAAATTGTTTTCCAGTTGTGCACTTGACTTGCTTTATTTAATAAGTTTAAATTGTCAAATTTCTAATTTTGCAAAGTTTTAATTAAGTTTACTGTTCTGGGCTTTACATTCAAGTGCATTAGCTTTTCTGTGCTTATTTACTGTATTACTGCATTGTTTAACCTGATTTAACCAAAAAAAATTCTATCTTGATTGCTAATTTCCCACCTTTTCTAACTAGAATAGTCCAGTTTCCAGGCTTTGCTGATTTCAGGATTTTAGTTTCAGTGGTCAGAGTTATCCAGACCTTGCTGTGGTAGAGGGAGGTTCTACTGCTTACTAGTGAGAGTGGGAGTATTGTAGTGCCTATCTAACTTGAGAGGTGTGGTTTCCAGCTCTGAAATTACAATTGTATTGGCCACTGTGGGATGATTTCTATCCGTTTTAACTTTCTGGCATAAATACGTGCGTTTGCACGTGTTTGAGCTTGTTTTAGATCAGAAGATCCTTTTTGGGCATCCTGCAGACTACTATCGCACTAGAAATGAGAAAGAGAGACTTTTTGTGCTAACTGCAAGTACTTTTTGCTGAATTTTCTAATTTTTGCTGATTTTGGTCATTTTTATTACCTACACTTCTCAGAAAGCTTTAAAAGTAGACTAGCTACTTATTTCACTGTATTTCTGCCTGTAAATCATTTTCCAGTTGTGCACTTGCCTTGCTTTGTTTAAAAAGTTTAAATTGTTAAATTTCTAATTTTGCAAAGTTTTAATTGAGTTTACTTTTCTGGGCTATACATTCAAGTGCATTAGCCTTTCTGTGCTTATTTACTTTATAACTGCATTGTTTAGCCTGATTTAAGCAAAAAAAAAAAAAAAAAACATATCTTGTTTGCTAATTTCCCGCCTTTTCTAATTAAAATAGTCCAGTTTCCAGGCTTTGCTGGTTTCAGGACTTTAGTTTCAATGTTCAGAGTTATCCAGACCTTGCTATGGTAGAGGGAGGTCCTACTGCTTACCAATGAGAGTGGAAACATTGTACTATCTATCTAACATGAGAGGAGTGGTTTCCAGCTCTGAAATTGCAGTTTTATTGGCCATTTTGGGCTGATTTCTATCCCTTTCAACTTTCTGGCATAAATACATGTGTTTGCATGTGCTTGAGCTTGTTTTAGATCAGCATATCCTGTTTAAGTTTCCTGCAGACTACTACAGCACCAGAAATGAGAAAGAGAGACTTTTTGTGCTAACTGCAAGTACTTTTTGCTGAATTTTCTAATTTTTGTTGATTTTGATTGTTTTTATTACCTGCACTTCTCAGAAAGCTTAAAAAGTAGACTAGCTACTTATTTCACTGTATTTCTGCCTGTAAATAAATTTCCAGTTGTGCACTTGCCTTGCTTTATTTAAAAAGTTTAAATTGTCCGGGTCCCCTTCAAGAAACACATCACACTATATGACATTTGATGACCTTTATTAAATTTCCATAAACATAAATGTTAACCAATATTCATTCATTTCAACCAAACATGATACAGGTGAAATAACATCCATGTAACATTATCATAGGACAGGACAGTGGAAACCTGCTCATCCTGATCAGTAAGCAGCATCCATACCTCCACTCACTTACAAAGCAGCATACCCACTCACTTCCATTACCATTTATTGCATTATACCATCAACCAAATAAGCAGCTTCCTCCACTTGCTTATGTACTTACCAAGCAGCTTAACCGCTCATTTGAATTGACCATCCAACACCAGAGGGGGAACAGAAGAGGGCAAGCCTGCCCCTCTTCTCCACCCACCAGCCTGTCCAGGCTGTTCCCCCTCTCTCCACCAAATGTCCATCATCTAGCCACCATTAGGGGATAAGGCCAAACATCATTCAGTGTACAATAATTACCAGGACATTATCAGCCCCTGGCAATTACCTAATGATTACCAGGGCATGACCTGCCACTGGACCAGGAAAGCTCAACCCTCAACCACCGAAACTAAATAAAAGCAATTGCATGCCACCCTTCACATAGCACCCTCTTTTACTTGCCCAATGACATGTAGAAACAACCTGAAAACTTTCAAATACCATTTAACAGCCACCTTGCTAACACCAACTACCCATTATAAACAGTAAGGCACCTAAATCCCATGATAGCTTTAGCAATTTGACCTCTCTTAGTTCTATCAGTACCCTTGAATGCCACCAGCAAAATACCTCTTCTTCTTCTTTCAGCTTTTCCCGGTTAGGGGTCGCCACGGTGGATCACCTGTCCGCTCATGACTGGCAGTGAAGTTTTACGGTGTCGAGTTGCCAGCCCAGCACCCAACCTTCCACGGAAGGCACACACACTCACACCAAGGGCCAATTTAGAGTGTCCGATCCATCTACAGCATGTCTTTGGGATGTGGGAGGAAACCGGAGCACCGATAGGAAATCCACGCAACCACAGGGAGGACATGCAGACTCCACACTGAAGGCACCCCAGCCGAGGATCGAACCAGAGAACTTCTTGTTGTGAGGCGACAATGCTAACTGCTGCACCACCATGGCTGCCGGCACCAGCAATATACCAAACTTGAAAACGCACTATGCCACCTGGACGAAACAAGATTAATGACATGCCAACTCCGTCCAGAAAGTAGAAAATAAACCATACCCTTTTTCTCCTTCAAGTATGGTAAATCAAAGCCACACTTCCCATGCAAGAACACCCATCTATCTCACCACCTGAATCCACTTACTCAATGCAATCCACTAATCCCCTACCCCTGAAGGCTGCTACCCTACATGAATCAATGCAAGAAAAAACCCAGCTACCAATAATGCAGTGTAAATTCACTCCTGATGCTCCCCACCCAAAACAAGCAAAACAAACCATTACATTGTAACTACTGGGAAGAAAATATAACAATTCTATATGTGGCTGCCTTGCTGGAAGACCATGACCTCTTTTCACGCCACTCCATCAACTGACATCAACCATGATCCCCTTTCAACTGTCAAAGCCACCTTCCTTCAACCTACCAAGTAATGCCCAGACAGCCCATCTAAATTTGCATCCTCTGAGGGATCTGTAAAAGAAAAAACTGTAAATACTTCATTCACAGATAATCACAACTTCTTAATGACATTATGCACCACCACTGGCGTATCTCCTTCATCAACTGCTTAAAATGCATTTACTACCGCATACAAAACACCAGTGAGATTTAAGATGTGTTAACAAAACTACTCATAAGATTTCCTTCACACCTCACAGATTCACGATACAACTAATACCCATGTGAAATACACAAATTATTGCATTAAAAGGCCTATTCTATAAATGATATATCACTCTTTTCCCCACCAAGTAGTTCCCAACAACATTGTCAACCATAATTAAGACAAAGAAAAAAAAAGACATCCATAGTCATGTTATTATTACCTATCACCCAACCTGAAGTGTAAACCCCCCCCCCCCCACAGCTCTACATATATTCCTTTTGGACACGGGCAACAATCACCCATATCCCTCTTAAATAAGAGCAACATGCAATGCACTCTGGATTAAGGAATCTTACTTACCTGAACCTGTCTAGTTCATCAAAACCTTAGAGCCATTAACCTAGTAACTAGCCCCGCTCCTAAAAGTGACGCCACTCCTCCAACCAGTAAGAACCCAAAACTACCCCTAAGCAAATATCAGACCCTGCTATAACTTGCCCTCAACATACCTTATCCTCCCTTGGCCTTACACTACCCAGCTGCACTAACCTTGAAAAGCTTTAATGAGTAAAAAACAAACACTTGTAAACATACCATCTACCAAACATCAATCCAGCTTCCCCCAGCAGAATACCTTACCTCCAAATACAAGTGCATAATAACCATAAATAAAATGAATATAGATAAACTAACTTTTTAGGGCCCTAGCACTAGTAACCTAGTGACTTCCTATGCCTGTAATTACTGCACATCCACCCCACATGTAGAAAACCCCCAGGAACCCCATAACAGATCCGCAACCCTGCTTTACCCATCCCCCAACATACTCCTTTTCTTGTTGATACACTACCCAAACCGCACCAAGTTTGACATATCTTGCTAAACTGTGAATAAAATAAAATTCCCTGTGACCTCTTTGTACACAACTCCAACAAACAGAACGTCCAGCCCCTCAGCATCAACTACCTTAACTATTTCTTGCAGGACAGTGACTGTTTACAGTACACTCCCCCAATCAGGCATATTTATGCAACATTCCATCAATGATAACAGCCACTGGTACCTGCACCCTCATACCCCTAGTCCTACCTTACCTTAACCAAACATACCTCCCTACATAACTCCCTATGCACCACTCCAGCACCAAAATCCACAGTCCCATTATAAACTAGTCCAACCATCAAAATCCACATAAAACATCCATTACCTTTCAAAGGCATTTATCAGGGTGCTGAACACTGGTCACTCAGCTCATGCCCATCTCTGGCCTCCATGTGCACCACCGAAGCAGCAATGGCATGCATAGAACCGACTCCAACACCTCCGACTGTCCTTCCCTCCGGTCATTAATCACACCCACTTGATTCTACACCTCTGCAATCTGTAAAAGGAAAAACAAAGATTAATCACCAGAAGTAAAACAGCTATGAACCTCAAACCCTGTCCCTGTACTTATACATTCAAATGTACTCACAATGATCCTCCCACCCCTTTCATCTGCCTTAAGTATCTTGCTCTGACCCTGCCCTTGCTCCTCCCACCACCTGATTCCATGGGTAAGGCATTGACTTAAAATCTTCATGAACAGGGCAGCATTAGAACCTATTACTTGGCAGAAACCCTCCTAGTCAGAAATACAAAAGCAACATATGCCTTACAATTTAAAATATTGTTCCTGATGATCTGGTGCATTTCCATGTTACCACTTCACCAGGCTTCAGCTTCTGTACACCCTCATTTCTGAATGCAGTAAGTTTTGCATAATTTTTCCTGGTCCCAGTAACAACCTATTATAAATCCCAAAGGAAGTAAAATGGCAGCCCACTGCAACTGCTTCACTACAGTAATTCCCGAGCAATGTTAAACCCAAACAGCTACTACCAGGCTGTCTTGCATGAAGGACACTGCCACGAGGTCATCAGCTCTTCCAGCCACCTTCCACCTTTGTTAACTAACATGACCTACAGTATCCATAAGACAGATCATTGATATTTTGTCTTACTGCAAACCACTGTAGCAACTGCTGGACGTCATGAGTTGTGGTGATAATATAACCCCAAAGTGATTACTTAACACCATTTAAATGGTGTGTCTCTGTAAATAAACATTCAGGAATAAACACTAAAATCTATCAAGAAAAAAATGAAACCTTGAAAAACCTGTCCCTCAATTCAAGGTATAACCTAAAAGCTACCGGTAATTAACAACACAGATTCATCTGTGTTAATCCTGAAGATAAAGAAGTATGCAGTAAAGTTTCTTGATGCACACATTGCAAGACCATTATCTCCAGGTGCTCCGGTTTTCTCCCCCACTCCAAAACCTACATCTGATATGCCCCTCCCCAGGTCTCCTCCTAAAATGGACTCCCAAATATTGGACCTTCCCGGTAATACCTTTGCCGGTCATAGGGGCCCCTGACTGGACTTTAATACAAAGTCAGTACCAGGGTAGTCAGTGGCCTTGTGTAGTCATGTAAGAGGTGAGCATGGTTAGCCATGACATTGTATATTCAAGAAATGTGCAGGACTAGGCATAACCCCAAACATGAACCTACTGGAGGTAATGGCTGTGTGCACTGCATGCTTGAATGGCTGTCAGTGTCTTATGCACGCTGTGCAACTGAAAAGTTTTTAATACAGTAGTTATAAAGTTTAGCTTATTTTGAAATCACAACCTGACCCTCAGCAACCTTCCAAGATCTCAGGCTGAGACTTCATTCAGTTCGTTTTACTCTTTCCTTCAGTGCACACACCCTAACTCACTTATTCCCCATACCTGCACACAAAGACGAGTCAGTAAAGCATCTGAACGGAAATGACACACGCTTGAGCAGTCCTCAACATCCAATCTTTTTTTTTTTTTTTTTAATTACCCACGATTTTACTATTGATTCCCAGTGTGTACTTAACTGATGAAGGCAATCACCAGTTATAATCCTGCACATGTGCGAGACAACAACCCGCGGGAAGAAGGAGAAAACACCATTCATACCTAAAATGGAAACAAAAGTCCTTCCAATGAAGCTGCGCACGCATATAACTTCTGTCTTCCTCCTGTTTGCCAAAAGCTGTGAAAGGGGAGCATGGCCAGCAATACCACAACCTCCATGGAACGCAACAAAAGTCTTCATCCATTGAGCTCCTCACCACCCTGAATTAACTTAGCTTAGCAAATGATTTTACGTGTGAAACACCGCTTCAGTTAGTTACAGGAAATTACTCCCATTTACCAAGGCTGCACTCTCGAAACCCTTGCATAACAACCTTCCTATGCAGTCCCAGGCCCTAAACACCACGGAACACACATTGCATCTGAGCTCTAATCCTCCTGGCCTGAAATCTATACAACCAACTAAGGAGAAGGGAAAATAAGGAGGAGTTAAAGCCCCTACAAACAAAAGCAACAGTATGGTGAACCTCTGAATATAAAATGAAAATGCTGCCAACCTCCACCAAAACAGCAACCCATGTGTCAAACCCATGCCCTGAACACTATAGACAGATGAAAGCATCACTAAGCCATCTAAGATGACTACAGAAAAACAAGCCCTCAACCCAAATCCACCCTTATGAAGCAAATGCCACCACCGCTCACAAGAACCGCCTAGCCGAGTACCAGCTGTATGTAGACACAGAACAAATGCCATGCACATTTCCCGTGTATATTTATTTATTTATTTATTTTTTATAACTATAAATTAACTGCATTGAATACAGTGTTGTGCTTCAAAGGCATCAGTCTACACCCCCAAATGTCACCCAAGAAAATCGAAGAAGAAATCTGCCTCTGATGCAAAATTGCCTACTAAACCTAGACTCTTGTCCTCCCCATGGTAGCTTGCAGTAATCAGACCAAACTACCAGGTTACAAGCTGTGTCTACGATAACCATCCCCCACCAGCCATTAAAAGCATACCACGCATGCACTCCATATGGGCATCTTCGTGGACACAGCCCGCGAACACAGTCTCCAACCAAACCCAAATCTTCACTACTGCTGTCAGAGATGTCCGCCTCTCAAATGCCACATATCCACAGAATAGAGTCCAATAACTGCAAAAGGACACCAGCACCATACCCTATACAAACAAAACAAAACCAATGGACACAAAAAACCCTAAAACAAAACAACTCAGTCTGTATGACTATTCAAACACCACGACCATCCGAGAGCAACCCTTACACCGAAAACAGCATGAGCAAGAAAGAGCTCGCTTACCATTTCTTCAAAAAGGCGAGAATTCTGAGACTCACATGCCCGTCAGTATACGGGGAACCCAGTCCTCCCTGACATGCCACAACCTCAAAGACCTCATATGTCTTAAGTGAATGTCTTAAGTAACAAGCCAAAACACGCATTTAATATAATATAAAAAAAAAAAAAAACACACTAAGACATACATACAGACCCACCTGCCACCTACCAGTACCTAGAGGCTTAACTTTTCTCCTGTTATACCTACAGGTCATCATGGGCATACCCTACCTTAGCAAGTTCACACCAAAATGTGACTCCTACTCCAGTTACACTTGCCTAACATCCTTTAAGCTCCTCCCTACCCCTACATCACTCCCTCCCAAACCTCATCCATTCCTATTTATCCCTATCCTCCCCCTGTCCTCCCAATTCCTGATACTCTATCTAACCCCCCCCCCCCTCTTGAAGATGTCCCTGGACAAATTGGTCTGTATCAAACCTCATTTTTCAAATCTGTAATTTTGCAAAGTTTTAATTGAGTTTACTGTTCTGGGCTACACACTCAAGTTCATTAGCCTTTCTGTGCTTATTTACTGTATAGCTGCATTGTTTAGCCTGATTTAACCAAAAAAACAAAAACAAAAAAAATCTATTGTCTTTGCTAATTTTCTGCTTTTTCTAACCAGAATAGTCCAGTTTCCAGGCTTTGCTGGTTTCAGGACTGTAGTTTCAGTGTTCAGAGCTATCCAGACCTTGCTGTGGTAGAGGGAGGTCCTACTGCTTACCAGTGGGAGTGGTGAGCATTGTACTGCCTGTCTAACACTAGAGGAGTGGTTTCCAGCTCTGAAATTGCAATTCTATTGGCCATTTTGGGCTGATTTCTATCCCTTTCAAATTTCTGGCTTAAATTTGTGCATTTGTGCACATGTGCGCACCATGCAGCACTGCTGGGCTAAGATTAAAGTATTCCCGGTGCCAGAAAGTCTGCTCTTCAAATTTTCCCTTAGAATTAGCTAGTTTATCAGCAGTAGCACTAAAATTTGTATACCCGTGACTAGCATTTGCTCTAAAACTTGCAAAAAAGCACTAGGAAGCCTTAATTTGTTACAAGCACTCACCTCTCCTTCGTAATAAGGAAAAAATAGTCACAGGCACTAGCACTAGACAGCCTACAATTGCAAGTACCTTGCCAAAAAGTAAGTGAAAACTGCTCTTGTACTGCACAAAGAAAGCACCTAACCAGGCATGTCCAAGAGTCAACTTCTGGTGATTTCTCCTGTCCAGCTGGTGAATCTGGGCATACTGGGGTAATGCAGCAATTGCCTCATGTACACAGACAACCCTCTCCTCCTACCACCCAACACTACAACCTGTGAGAGATGCACTGACATAGCCAAACTGGAAGCAAAGCTCTCTCCAGCCAGACTGCTAGACAGTCAAGAGGAGAAGGTTAACACCCACATAACACCTCAAACAACACATAGTCCTTCAAAACCCACACCACCAAAACCCACACATAGCAACACAAAACACACATATGCAGAGGCTCTTAACATTAACCTGCCCAAGCAGCAAGGACCTCCGAAGCTGAAACGCAAACAAACACCACCCCCAAATACAACCAAAGTGTCACATAGCTCACAACATCAGTGTGCAACCCAACAGCAGCCCCTAAGGCAAGACAACGTAGCCAACACTTTAGTCATAGGTGACTCTATAGTCAGGCACACTGATGTCCCACTCACTAGGCTGAACAAGGAGAAAATTACAGTTAGTTGCCTGTCGGGTGCCAGAATCCACCACATAACGCATGCACTCAAGTCACTCCACAACAGGTACAAATATGACTCTATCATTGTCCATGTTGGAGTGAATGACTTGAGACATACCTTCCTGGACTACATGAAAAGAGACATGGAAGAGCTCTCAGATCATGTAGCCCAGGCAGGTATGACTCTAGCCCTGAGTAGCATCCTGCCATCACCCAGAATGATACCATAGTATATGGACAAAATGATTGACTTCAGTAATTGGCTAACCTTCTGGTGTCATTCAAAGGGGATCCAGTATCTGTCTGCCTGGGATGACATGATCAACAAACCACGATGTTTTGCAAGAGATGGCTTGCACCTGTCACCCCTGGGATTCAGGTTACTGGCTAAGACTCTTGCCACCCCTATAGTGCCTTTTTTAGGTAAGATTCAAAGGACAAAACTACCACCATAATAGGTACAAGCAAGCAAAATCTGAAGGTAATGCTACTCAATGCTAGAAGTCTAAACCTCAAGATGCACTGTCTCGAGGATCTCCTAAAAATGGAGAATATCGATATCTGTGCAGTAACTGAGACGTGGTTCAAAGCTCCAGAGTGCACCCCTGCAATGCCAGGCTACAACTCATGCCACACTTTTTGGCCACCAAACCAGGACCGAAACACTAAACGTGGAGGAGTGTCCATATTCACCAAGGATATTCACACCTCCAGGCTGGTTGCCCAACACAATGCATCTGAAATTCTCCAGGTGCACCTAATACTAGGTAAGACTGCAATACAAATTGTAACTTGCTACAGATCCCCCACCATGCCCCAAGATTCTCACTATACATTTCTAAACATAGTGGAAAGCATTAAGATACAACAAAATACCCTAATACTGGGTTATTTCAACTACCCTGCCATTTAGTGGGAAACCTACTCCTGTACCAACACCTTTGCTCAACAGTTCTTGGAATTCATAAATACCAGTGCCCTAGAGCAACTAATTCATAGTCCCACCAGAGGTCCCAATATTCTAGACCTGGTCATTACCAACATGGGAGATTGATACTCCACACCAGTGGTCACACCCTCGATGGTCAGATCAGACCATAAGCTAATCACCCTTGACATCCACATCCCACCCCCACCCCCCTTTAAGGAAACCTCTGTAAAAAACTTCTCCAAAACCAACTTCATGCTTCTCAAGTCAGAAGTAACAAACTTCATTGCACTCATGCAGATGGGAACTGGAAGTTCAACTGCTGAATCCCACACTAAGGTGCTGTATGAGCACATTCACTCCTGCATGGACCGAGCCATCCCAACTAGAACCAAGACACTGTCCTCTAAAAAAAGGAAGCCAATCTGGTGGTCCACTGCCATAAACAAGTTGTACAACAGAAGGAAGAAACTGTTGCAGAAAAGAGGAAGAATCCTGGATTGAAAAATCTCCCTCACCAGTCTCAGTAGAAAGCTGTGATCCCTCATAAAATCTTCCAAAGCTAGTTATGAAAACAAAATTGCCAAAGATTCCAAAGACAACCACAAGACATTCTATAGCTATGTCAAGAATCTAAATGGCAATACTCAGATCTGCTCTGAGCTACAGCAGAATGACATTAGATATACTGATCCCAAGGATATTGCCAATATCCTGGCAGATAGATTCAGTGCCAACTTCACCCCCCTCTCACCCCCTAAAGGGCCCATCTCATTACCGAAAGAATGCCAAATTCCGGTAATCACGGCCACTCAGGTAAAAACTACACTCTAAAAAGCCATGAATACAGCACATCCCAGGCTGCGTACTGCTTGAACTACAAAATGAACTGGTACCTCACTTATGTGTTATGTTTAATCATAGCCTCACCTCAGGCTTTGTGCCCACAAAGTGGGGCACAGGTATAGTCATCCCACTCCACAATGGGGGATCCACTTTGGATAAACGACACCACAAAAACAGTTGAAAAGAACAAAAATGCAGTCACCTATTGTAGCAAGCTCTAAATGTAGACCAAATGGTATATACTCCGATAAAGGATGTTCGTGCCAACACCAATAAAAAGCGAACGACAATGCAAGGACTTGTTTATGAAAAACCTTAACGCCAAGTTTATTTAGAAAGAAACATGCGTTTTCGCTGAAGCTACAGCCACAGCTTCTTCAGAGTTTACAAATAACCCGCCAAGCTAGGTTTTTATTTACACGTCATTACGTGTTTCCAAAAGAAGCAATTAAAGGGCTATACTCATTGAACCAAAGTATAAAAAATGTAATTAAAAACAATTAAAACAAACCCCTCGAACAACTTCAAATTAGTAACAACATAAATCACAAAGTGCTCTAACATTGTAAAAAGTATAACCTCATGTAAAAAGTATTAAATCCATCATATTACATAGACGTATCATACAAATCATAAGAAATACCATAACATTGCATGTTAACTTAACGTGCGCATCCTCACAAGCGCCCAGGACCAACCCCAGAATGCTTCCTCCAACCCAAACAACACACCACGTAACCCCGATTATGGTCACCTTAAAAATAAAGTGTTTAAATAAACACCTTATAAAACTTGTTTTGATTTATGAGTTTAATCAAAGTGCCATATCTTAACTGAATTTTTCATATAGAAATTAAGTCACATGGAAAAATGTTAATCTACCTCATTACTATGGTAGATAGTTTATGAACCATGATTGTTCTTATTATTAATAAAAAATTCTATCATCAATGTCGACTAAATTATTAATATGGTGGATCATTTATAATACCTCTATCCAGCTTCAAATTCCTACATTTTTATGGGTTTGTTCCTTAATTTTGCCAGTTAGGGTAATTACCATATGGTAAGAGGTCGTCGGTTGTTAGTTATCTTTTATAACTCTTTAATCTCAGTATACAAGTTATGTTACAATGCTCGTTTAGGCCAGGATATGAAAAGGCATCCAACCTCAGCTGCCATTCTAGTTCTTTGTTCTCTAAGATTAGTGATGTTGGCCCTCCTCTTCCAGTATTTAGAATTTGGTCAATTAATGTGAATTCAAAACTATGCCCTACGTTTTTTATACTATGTTTCGCTAAGGCATTTTCGATATTCTGTTTCCTCATGGCATAAACGTGTTCGTAAACTCTGTCCCTCAGCCTTCTATCAGATTTACCTATATAGAAGGCTGGGCAGCAGTTACACGTTGCCAGGTAAATTATAGATCTTGATTCACAATTTAGTTTTTGATTAATACTAAATTGCCTACCACGAATACAAAAGACACTTGTTGCTTTCACAAGGTGGCAATAATTACAGTGCCCACATTGAAAGGATCCTTTCATTTTAGTCATAGAAGTGGGTCCATTATGTCTCTGTAATAAGGCTTTCAGGTTATTCCCTCTTCTATAAGTTACCCTTGATTTATTTCCTAATTTTTCCAGGAGTTGATGGTTATTAGCGATGAAATACCAATTTTTATACAGGATAAACTGTATTGTCTTTGAATCAGTACTGAAAGTGGAAATAAAACTACATTCAAAATTATTCGATGTATGGTTGTGATGGTCAACTATATTGGTATCGCTAATATTATTTATTGCCAGGGTTGTCCCTCCACTTAAATCCAATATTGAGTTAACCACCATGTCCGGTACTTGTTTCTCCGGTAAAAGTGGAGGATAAAATCCCAAGGCCCTTTTAACATTAACCTCCTGGAATAATTCCTCAAAAAGGTGTACTGGGTAATCTCTATTAGTAAACATAAGTTTTAACGAATCACATTCTTTCTGAAAGAGAGCCTCAGTACTACAGATCCTGGACGCGCGGATCAACTGACCCTTGATTATAGCTTTCTTTTGTTTGTATGGGTGACAACTCTTAAAGTGGAGTAAAGAGTTACAATAGGTCGGTTTTCTGTAAATACTTGAAAAGTATTCACCCTTTAATAAATTCTTACTTAATTTGATATCCAAAAAATCGATTTCTCTCTCAGAAAACTTTGATGTAAACCTTAGAAAAGGTGTGGTGTCATTGATAGTGGACACAAATTTTTCTGCATCATCCTTGTCACCCTCAAACAAAATAAATATATCGTCCAGGTACCTGGTATAAAATTTTACTTTAGCTTTCCTTGAAGGGTCACTAAAAATGTTTTCCTTCTCCCAGTGTGCCATAAACAAATTCGCCACACTGGCCCCGCAAGGGGACCCCATTGCCACCCCTTGCTTCTGCAGGAAATATTTACCATTGAAAGCAAAGTGGTTAGATGATAGAATTATATCCAGTAACAGGGTGACTACATTGATTTCTTTTTTTGTAGCTTTTAATTCCATTAACATGAGGGAAATCCATTCGACTGCCTCTAAGTGAGGAATAGATGTATATAAATCTATTACATCTATTGTTAGAAAGTTAACAGCTTTGTTGTATTCAGTATTACTTATTTTTTCCAGAAAGGTCCAAGAGTCCTTACAGATATAAGGTACTTCTTTTAAATAGTTTGAAAGGATAGTCTCCACTAACTGTGCACAGGGGTATGTCAAGGAAAGCCGACTGTCTATCAAAGCCCGAAAGGGTGGGTTCCTTACGTCCTTGTGAATCTTAGGGATCCCAAATATTACAGGGGTTTTAGGCAATTTAATGTCTATATAGTTGTAAGTGTCTATGTCAATATCCCCGTTCAAAAAGAGATCCCTAAAATAACTCCTATTCCTCATATGTGAGGTATTTACTTCGTTTAAGGATGAAACCGAATAAGCTGGCCCTTCAAGTATGGTTTCCATAATGTTGTCATATTTACATTTATCAAAAATTGCTAGGCCACCACCCTTATCTGGTTTAATAGCCCTTACTTGTGCCTTACTTAACCTATCCAATTCCAATAGTTGTTCCTCGGAAGCATTCTTAATGATATTAGGTTTACTGTGTTTATTAGAAGCTAGATGTCTTAAATCCAATTCACATACTTTCTCAAAAAGTAATAAGCCAGTGTGCAGGGGTGGATTGTAGGTACTCGCAAGTTTTAATCCTACCTCATTGGTGGTCCCTTGATTATTAAAAAGGAGTTTTAAATTTAACTTCCTAACAAAAAATTTTAAATCAATGATAGTCTTGACCAAGTCACAACTAGAAGTAGGAACAAAGTTATTACCATAAGCCAGTAATTCCACTAGACAAGGATTAATCTGGAAGGAAGAAAAATTATAAATTTTAAAATCACCTTTCTGGTTAAACAGAATGGTTAAGTCATTTGTGTCACTTGTAACATTGTCAGACAGTAAAATCAGTTCTTGTTGTTCCAGTTCTTTTTCTGATACTGTCGGGTTGTCCTTTGCCCTAAAATACGGTCATTGTCGACCTCCTCAGTTCCTTCTCCACTTCCATTATTAGAATTATTACTCCTGGTATTATAAACCTTCCTTCCATTATTCCGTTCTGTTACCCTTCTAGTAAAATTATTGGAAGTATGACCTTCTACACTCTGCCCACTTCTTTCAGGTAAAGGAATGTGATTTTCATCAACATCCCTCTCATTCAGATGGTTAGTGTCATGGCAAGGAGGGAGCTCTTTCAACTTAGGGTAAGCGGAGTTATTAGTATAACTCAGCCTATCTCGAGAAAGTTTTTTATTTTTAGTCACCTTGAATTTTTCTATAACACCATCGATGCTGGAAAAAATTCTGGAATAATCAAATTTATATCTTTCAAATTCAAGGTTATTCTTGAGCTCATTATCAAGCAAATTCACTTCATCCAGTAACCTAGTTATCTCTATATTGTAGTATTTAATAATCAGTTCTAACAGTTGGAGCCCTTGATTATCAAATAGTAGCCCCAATTCTTTGAGAAAGTCGTTATTGGTAAACAAACCCGTTGGGCAAAAGTTAGAACGCAGGCCTTTCGGTATCATTTTTTCTTTTATGCATTGATGGAAATAAGCTACTTCCAACTGTAGCTTTTTTAGTTTTAATAATTTAATATCAAAATCCTTTAATAAAACATTGATAGAACTTCCACTTACTGGATTCGAACCAAGACTAGTTCCTGGATTGTCAACTTGGTTGCCAAATATCAAGTTGTCAGTGTTATAGGTTCATAGGTTCATAGGTTCATACTAGGCTATCTGCCCGAGGGCATTTATAAGCCTAGCCCATTGTTTTGTGGCTTACGCCACCCCTTTAGTATGGGGAACTATACCCATTATTTTGCTGTGCCTCTGTCGAGCAGTGACACTGAGGTAATTCCTGGGGTATATCTGCGATCTCCCATCCATTGGTCAAGATTTCTCTTGAACAAGGCCAGCGAGGTGCTCTGCCTCACATGTACCGGGATTTTGTTCCACAGCATAGGGAGTCTTTGGGTGATGAATCTATCTCTCCAGCACGTCCTATTAATAGCCGTGTCGAGGTTTAAGTCTCCCGCCCTTGTGGCTCTGATGGATCTAGATTTTTTGAGGTGAAGCATATTCATCAAATCTGGGTTTGACGTGGCCTTGTATGTTAGGCAAAGGTCACCTCTGAGCAAGCGGTAAGCGACTGAATAGAGCTGGAGTTCTTTCAGTCGGGCAGCATAGGACAGATATTGAGACCCTTTATCCTTTTGGTGAGGAACTTTTGTGGCCTCTCCAGCTGCTGCAAGTGTCGGGTCAGATACATTCCGAATGGGGCATTGTACTCAATCATTGGTCTGATGAGTGATGAGTAAAGGGAGACTATGACCTCCCTTGATCTAGATGAGAATCCCTTCATGATAAGGTGGGCAATGTAGAAGGACTTCCTAACTACTTTAGCTACATGGGTGTCGAATGACAGACTACTATCAACCTGGGTCCCCAGGTCCCTGATAACTTCTTCTGTGCTCAGTGGATTGCCACCTATTTGGTAGCTAGGGGTAACCTTGTTTTTCCCGAAGGGTATGACTATGCATTTTTGGCATTTAACTTTAGGCCGTGGCTCTGGCACCAGTTATCCGTTTCTGTGAGACCCTTCTGAAGGATATCTGTGTCAGATGTGTTTTCTACTATGGCGCCCAGTTTGCAGTCATCTGCAAACTTTGTCAGCCATAACCCTCCTGTGTTTGCTTGTACTTCGGAAAAGTAGATGCCAAACAAGAGTGGGCCCAGGACTGAGCCCTGTGGGACACCACTTGTGACAGGCTTTGAGTCTGACATGGCGCCAGCAACTCTGACCCTGTGGGTTCTGTCACTCAGCCAGTTTGCAACCCATCTTGTGATGTATGGGTTAACATTTAAGCTGATGAGTTTTTCAATGATACCCGAGTGGGGTATTGTATCGAAGGCCTTAGCCAGATCGAGGTAGGCTGTATGGACTGCCTTTCCCTCATCAATGGCTTTGGTGACTGTTTCAAAAAGTCAACCAAGTTTAAAAGGCATGATCTGCCTTTGACAAAGCCAAACTGGGTTGGATCCAAAGTCTGCAAATTCCCTATGTCTTTATTTATGAGGTCCATTATGATCCTCTCCATGGCTTTGCAGATAAGGCTTGTCAAGCTAATGGGCCGGTAATTTCCAGGGTCTGTGGAGGCACCGCCTTTGTGAAGTGGGACCACAGTTGCAGTGCGCCACTCCTGGAGTGTATCCAGAGGTAAGACTTTGATTAAACAGCTGTCCTAGCTGTGGGTTTAATTCCTCATTGAGTTCGTGGAGCACACAGCCGGGGACACCATCGGGTCCCATGGATGCTGTGTTTTTGCTTTGGAGAGAGCAGTTCTCACTTGGGCGCTGGAGATGTTTGGGGGCTGCACTCATTTGGTATAGATATCTCTCCTTTTGGGGGGGAGGGGGGGAGAAGTTTGCACTGAACCTGTCAGCCAGTATGTTGGCAATGTCTGTAGGATCAGTAATCTTCACATCATTTTGAACTAGTTCTGAGCATATCTGGGAGTTTCCTCCTAGGTTTCTAACATAGCTAAAGAAGGCCTTATGATTGTCTTTTGAGTCTTTAGCTATTTTTCTCTCGAAATTTGCTTTGGATGATTTTATGAGAGCTCTTAGTTTTTTACTTATAGTGATCAAGGGTGTCTTACCTTTTAAGGATTTTGCTCTATCTTGTAGTAGCTTCCTCCTTTTATTGTAGAGTTTGTTTATGGCTGGGGTCCACCAGACTGGACGCTTGCCTTTGGTACAAAGAGTCTTTGTTTTGCTTGGGATTGCCTTATCCATGCAGTCCTGCAGGTGCTGGTAGAAGGCGTTAGTAAGTGATTCAGCGGCTTGAGTATTGTTTTCGCGCGCCCCGGGGGCCTGAAAGGACACCACACTAGCCTTTAGAAGTGTGAAGTCGGCTTTTGAGAAGTTCTTTACTGTGGTCTTTTTATTTCAGGTGGGGTGGGATGAGGACCTCCAGCGAGATTAGTTTGTGATCTGATCTCACCAGTGAGGGGTATACTTCCGGTGTTGAACATTGTGCTCCCATGTTCATGATGATGAGATCAAGTATGTTATCTCCTCTTGTGGGGATGGTGACTAGTTGTTCCATGGCATTTGAGTTTATGAATTCCAGGAACTTTTGGGCTAGGGTGTTTGGGCTTGAGTAGTGTTCCCAGTCTATATTAGGGTAATTGAAGTCACCTAGTATGATGGTGTTTGGTGATACATTTATCCCTCTAGTGTTTTCAGGAAGGCCATGTGAGTTTCCTGAGTTTGTGAGGGTGGCCTGTAACATGCTACAATTTGCAGAGCAGTCTTGCCTATGGTTAATTGCACCTGGATGGTCTCCGATGCATCGTGCGTTGCCACCAGTCTTGAGGTGTGGGTGTCCTTGATGAATATGGATACCCCTCCTTTCTTGGTATTGTCCGGATTTTGGGGCCGGAACGCATGATATGAGGTAAAACCTGATAGCGCTGGGGTGCTCTCAGGAGCCTTGAACCAGGTTTCTGTCACAGCACAGACATCGATGTTCTCCATACTGAGAAGGGCCTCGAGTGCGTGCATTTTGAGATTTAGACTTCTGGCATTGAGCAGCATTACCCTTAGTTTTTTCCTTTTTGTGTTCTAGGGTGGTAGGTTTAGAATTTGAGCCTTGCCTAAAAAGGCACTATGGGGTGGCAAGAGCCTTTGCCAATATCCGAATCCCAGGGTGACAGGTGCAAGCCGCCCCTTGAAGCTAACGTGGCTTGTCCAGCATGTCATCCCAGGCAGACAGATACTGGATCCCCTTTGAATGACACCAGTGTTTAAGCCAATTGTTAAAGCTGATCATCTTATCTCTGTATTGTGGCATCATTCTTGGTGAAGGTAGGATACTGCTCAAGGTCAGGGTCATACCTGCCTGGGCTACATAATCAGAGAGCTCCTCAATGTCTCTTTTCATGTAGTCCAAGGAGGTACGCCTCAGGTCGTTTACACCAGCGTGGACAATGACTGAGTCATATTTGTACCTGCTGTTGAGAGACCTGAGTGCTTGCGTTATGTGGCGGATTCTAGCGCCCGACAGGCAGCTTACTGTGACCTTCTCCTTACTCAGTCTGGTGAGCGGGACATCAGTGTGTCTGACTATGGAGTCACCAATGACTAGTGTGTCTGGCATTGTGTTTGGCCTTAAGGGCTGTGACTGTTTGACACTCTGACTGTGAGGTCTATGTGTTGCGGTGTTGTGTTCTGAGGTGGTGGTTGTTTGGGTGTCTGCTTTGGTGGCCTCTGCTGTTTTGGTAGATTTTTGATCAGAGCCTCGAGTATGTCTTTGTGTGTTTATGTGTATGATTTGAGGTTGTAATGGTACTATGTGAGACTGGGTCTATAGTGTGTGTGGTAACCTTCTCCTCCTGACTGGTCTTGCCAGTCCTATGTTGAGAGAGCTCAGCCTCCAGTTTGGCCGTATAGTTGCATCTCTCGCATGTATTTGTGTTTTGTGGGAGGAGGAAAGGGTTGTCTGTGTACATGAGGCAATTGAAACATTGCCTCAATATTCCCAGGTTCACCAGCTGAGCAGGAGAGGACACTAGCAACTGATCCCTCGACATGCTAGAAGGGTAGACGAAAAACTTTAAAAAAAGATTCCGGGGGACGTGGGTGACCGAGAAATGGGGGGTTGCCTTTTCGGGGTACTATCTATGACAAGAGTGCCGTATCAAGGTAATAAGTACTGTAGGAGCAAGTGCTAGGTTTAATAGATAGAGAATAGTCTACTTGGAGTATCCACAGACCAAAATTCGGAACCCCCGTGGTCCCTGGAGGCATAGGTAACATGACCGAGTGACCTTTCTCAGTTACACGAGTTTGCGAGTCGTTGCCAGACCATGCAGCAGATTGTGCCGGCAAAACGCTCTCTTCAATCTGCCATCGTTGCCCTGCTGGGATGGAAAAACCAGTACTAGCATCCACTTTGGATCCCAGGAACTAACATCCCATCAGTCTGGCAAGCCTGATCTGCAAGGCCATGGAACATATTATCATAGAACTTATAAACAAAGACATTGGCAACCTTCAAACACTGGACCCCACCCAGTTTGGATTCGTGAAGGGCCGATCTTGCCTCCTGAACCTGATCAACTTTTTCAAATCAGTCTCTAGAGCCATGGATGAGGGCAAGGTGGCTCACACAGCCTACTTGGACCTCGCCAAGGCTTTCGACACTATCCCCCACTGTGGAATCATAGATAAACTTACTAAACTGGGCATTAATCCCTATGTCAATTGATGGGTTGCAAACTGGCTTACTGACAGAACACAAACTGTAATAGTAGCTGACTCCAGCTCTAGACAAGTGACAAGTGGTGTACCGCAGGGTTCTGTCCTGGGACCACTCTTATTTGGCATCTACTTCTCTGAAGTACAGGCCAACTCTAAGGGACTCTGGCTTACAAAGTTTGCAGATGACTGCAAGCTGGGAGTCATTACTGAATTCCCAAATGATGTAGATATACTACAAAAGGGCCTTACCAAAACAGATGCCTGGTGCCAGAGCCATGGGCTCAAGCTAATGTCCCCTTTGGGAAAAACCACGCACCTGTGAACTACCACATAGGCGGCAGTACACTAACCACCGAAAGTGTGATAAGAGACCTAGGGACACAGGTGGACGATGGTCTCACCTTTGATAACCACATAGCCACAACAGTTAGAAAATCCTTCTATGTGGCACATCTCATCACTAAGGGCTTTTCATCCAGAAAAAAGGAGGTCATTGTCCTCTGTACTCATCCCTCATTAGACCCATTATAGAATAGAATGCCCCATTTGATATGTACCTCACAAAACATCTGCAACAACTAGAAAGGCCGCAGAAATACCTCACAAAAAGAATCACAGGCCTAAAGCAGATGCCTTATGCTGACTGTCTAAAGAAACTCCAGTTATACTCTGTCGGATATCGCCTACTCAGAGGCAATCTCTGCCTAACATACAAGGCCATGTCAAACCCAGAGTTGTTGGACATGCTACACTTAAAGAAATCCCAGTCCCTCAGTGCCACACACTCTAGGGATCTTAACCTTGTCATCACGATGAAGAGAACAAGCTGGAGGGATAGGTTCCTGACCCAGAGACTCCCCATACTCTGGAATAGGCTACCTGTACATGTCAGGCAGAGCACCTCAATGGCCCACTTCAAGAGGAAAAAACAAAATAAGGCAAGTCCATGTAGCGTTGGCTTGTTTAATATAATAACCTTCTTTCAAACAGAATGAAACGTAAAGCAGACTCAAAGCAAATATAACATAACAACGATACTAAGCGCTTTCACCCCTACACACCTGGGGTATCATCAGAGTATCCATTGTTAGATTCACATTCCATTTAAATACCCAGAACTCGTATCAATTAACCAATCACATCAACCATAAAAAATTTTTTCACTTCAAGAGGAACCTTGATGATTGAATGGGAGATAGGAAATTCACCCTGAGGATCACATCAGTAGCCCTGCTACACAGGGGTCCAGAAAAGTAAATATTTGTGGGAAGCAATAGCCAGGGAATCATTATGGCTAGGCTTGTACAGGCCCTAGAGCCAATATCCTAGTACCTACCTATGATCCTATAAACCTATGTGCCATATATGGGCCAAAGTTTTCTCAGTACATAGCATACTGGCACAAACTAACAAAACCAAATTCAAATTTATGCTTTCCTGACAATGGCACTTTTGATAAAACTAAAATGCTACATTTATGAACTAAGTTA